>NC_068425.1:4705807-4805807 GCF_023373465.1 Oncorhynchus keta
AAATTGTATTTTCTTAAAGATCCAATAGGTAACATTATACACTTAGGTTTAAGTCCACAGAGTCCAGACAAGTTACCTAGATCTTCAATGAGACATTGCATGGGTTTAGCTTGCGGACTTAATATAAAACAAGTCATCGGCATACATAGACACATTTGGTTTAAGCCTGGGATTTCTAATCCTCTAATGTTGTTATTGGATCAGATTTTAATAGCTATCATTTCGATTGCCATAACGAATAGATATGGTGACAGCGGACACCCTTGTTTAACTCCTCTTGACAATTCAAAACTCTGAGAAGTAGCCGTTATTTACTATTTTACACCTGGGGTTGCCATACATTACTTTTACCCATTTTATAAAGAGAGTCACCAAAATTGAAAATATAAATAAAATCCAGTCTTACTTTATCAAATGCCTTTTCATACTTCGCTATAAATACCAGGCCTGGCTTCATGGATGTTTCATGATGTTCTATTATTTCTAGTAGTTGTCGTATATTATCTCCAATGTATCATCCATGTAAAAAACCTGTCTGATTAGGATGAACAATACTAAAACTCTTTTAATTCTGAGTGCTATGCATTTCGCTAGTATTTTTGCATCACTACATTGAAGTGTAAGGCGCCTCCATTTTTTTTTAGACTGGATCTTTATTTGCCATTTGGGTCTTGTTTTAATAATAGTGAAATCAGACCTTCCTGCTGGGTACCTGACAGACTACCATTTCTATAGGGGTAGTTAAAACAATCTAACAATGCAGTGTTTAGTATATAAAAAAAGGCTTGATATACCTCTACCGGTATGCCATCAAGCCCTGGGAGTTTTCCAGACCGGAAAAAAACAATAGCCTCAAAAAGTTCTTCCTCTGTAATTTGACCTTCGCACTGATCTTTCTGTACATTTGTTAATTTCCATTTTTTTTGTATTACTTGGAAAGAATTCCTTACTGTAATATTCATTCAGTGGCAGAGGATGAGACGGAAATGAGAACATCTGCTTAAAATATTTAGCTTCCTCTTTTGAAATATAATTCTGAGAATCATAGATGACTGGTGACTGTCTTCAGTAACGAGTTTCTGCAAATTATTTTTGTTTGCGTTCCTGTGTTGGAGATTCAGGAAGAATTTTGTGCATTTTTCTCTATTATATTATCTACTATATTATATTTTCAAAGTAGTATGGATCATGCTTATTCGGACCATTTAGATTCATGAGCCAAATCTGTTTTTCATCCACTTTCATATTCAAAAAGATCCACCAGCCTTGCGAATCACTCCTGACTATTTGCACATTCAGATATACATTTTTGTTAATTAATATCATCACACCTTTTGAGTTCCTTTGTCCACGACAGAAAATTATTTCACCACCCCATTCCTTTTTCCACACAACTTCATCTAAGGATGTAGAGTGAGTTTCCTGTAAACAGTATATCTTATATTCCTTTTCTTTTTAGAAAAGACTGATCTTTTTTATAATCTGCTAAACTGTTACAATTATAACTGGCTATATTTATTTCACCCCTTACCATAACTAGATACTATTCTCAGTCTAAATTGACCATAATTAGTGCTTGTAAAGTTACTGCTATCAGAGGTATTATGACGGTCAAAATTCGAGCTTTCAAATGTCTGATATTTAGAATTCAAGAAATCGATTCTAGCAATATTTGTTTTATTCTGTTGCCTGTTTGCCTGTGAGCCAATGCCACAGATGTTAAAAAATGGAGATAAGATATTATGTGTGTAGTAAATCTGAGTAGGTTGATGTGTATGATATTGGATGTGATTTAGTGAGTGTGTACGATGTCTGTATAAGAGTAAGACTATAATGTGTGTTGTCCAAATAAATAATAACCCTGCCAATTTGCATGGTCGAGTGTCTGTGTGTAACATGTAGGGTGTATAGCCTTAATATTCATGATGATAATTCTAATCCATATCGTAGCACCATCATAGTTGCATCATAATTACCTTTAACATCATTGAAAAACACATCCCAGCATGAGTTGAATTTCGAATTGAATAGGCCACACCCCACAGGATGTTGAATTTCAAATTGAATAGGCCACACCCCACAGGATGTTGAATTTGAGTGAAGTATAATTGAATTCAAAGAAATCATAGAACATGAGAGTTTCATTGAATCTGCCAGGTCATACATCCAGATACCAAAGACTATATCACTAGAATTGCCAATGATATTTCCACCAACCATTTAATTTCTTTGGCTTATTTTTGAAGGCCTCAGGGTCAACTTGAGGGTTAAACTACCACATTCTGGGAAATATTGTATTTTCCCCAAATTGAACAAAGTTTCAGTGATTAATGAAATTTAACTTATTCGCATACAGGCCAATGTTCTTTTTTAAAATGTTATTCGCATATATGTTTTGTTTTCCTTGGCCATTCATTTCAAGCGTTTATCCTGCACGGATATCACCGCGTGTTTGATGTTTTATGTGCAAGATGTACTGTAAAATGGAAGAGGCATTTGAATTTAATTGAATTAAATTATATTTCCTTTCATTCAAATTTGAATTGCAATTCTGTATCTGGTTTACTACTACAATTCAAATTCAATTGAAGTAAAATTCAATTCAAGAATTTGAGGCATTCTCAATAATATTATGAATTGAGCCCAACCCTTATGTATTCATTAGGAGAGCACACTGAAGCAACACTTTTTTTTGTTAACAAATAATGAAAATCTGTGTTCTTATTGGACAAGTTCAGGTACTACCTCCCCTGTTTCACACCGTTTCTAAAAACGTTCTCCCTACTGAACACTAGCCTGGCCTGCAGCTGCAGGGCTCACCTCTTTCCAGATGTTGTAGTGTGAGAGGAAGCAGCCCAGCTCTCCCTTAGTGAGGGGCCTGCCGTGATACGGATCACTGTAGCCTGGTAGCATGTGGATCCCCAGGGCATTGATCTCACTGATGTTCATCGCTCTGAGGGGGAGAGAGGGAGGGGCGGGGGGGGGGGGTGAGAGAGAAAGAGACCGAGATAGAGAGAGAAATAACAGGGTCATTTTGAGCTCTTGCAAGACTTAGCGACATGACATTATAAACAGTGGGGCAACTTTTGCTGTGTGAGTCCACCTTTAATGGTACATGAAGTGTATGACGTGCCGAGAGAGGAGTACCTTCAAAAAGGGGTCAACTTACTTGCCGTCTACCGCTTGAATGACCTTGCAGGCAATCTCTTGCTCGTACAGAGTCCTCAGCATGCGATCCCGCCGGTCGGTCCGTTTCTTTAGGTTGATCATGAACACCTGCACACACGCAATACATGGGCCTTACTGTACGGTAGTGAGTCAATACATGCAATACCACATGGCACCCACAGAGGGAGACATTTGGAGCTGAAGGGTGCAAAAGAGACATTCTGAATTCTAGTTGATAAATGCTAAATAGACAGCTACCCTTAAACACTCAGAAAACAATTGGATAGGTGTATGAAATGTGGTGACAATTCAACCGAGCCTACCAGAAGACATGGTGAAGCAATTGCCTTATTGCTTAATGCCATTAGATCCTTACACATCTTCAGGAGTGCCTAGGGCAGAGGTGTCAAACTCATTCCATGGAGGGCCGAGTGTCTGCTGGTTTTTGACATTTACTTTCGATTGTGTCCAATTAAGAGCTAGACAACAACGCAAGGGGCGTTCTTAACTAATCAGTGACCTTAATTGATCAATCAAGTACAAGGGAGGAGTGAAAACCTGCAGACACTCAACCTCCATAGAAAGAGTTTAACAATGTGGGCATAGGAGCTAGGGGGTCAATAAGGAACTCAGAAACCATATTCTGAGCTGGCTCATATCCCACCTCATCAAAGCCCAGTTTATCTTGTATCTTTATGGGGGCCGGGATGTACTCCGAGGGCAGCACATGAGGGTTCCGCACTAATGTGAGAAAGGAGAAAAATTATAGGAATGATAAACAACTCACAATCTGACCAGTAACATTAGTTAGAGAAGAACGAAAAGCTCCAACTCTCAGCTGTGTTCCGATATCCACACTGGCCGACTATTTAGAATGAGTCAATGTATTGAGCATCCATCCTAAGTGGTAACCCAGTGAGACGTCAAAAATACCTAATTTCAACCAGTTTTGTCCAATTCGGATGCTAGTATGGACATTTGAGCTGACCTTTTGACCTGTGACAATATGACATAACACTCACCATTGACCTCCAACAAGGAATGTAGGAAGCTGTCTGCTTCGTCTGTCAGGGAGTTGTGGGCTCGCAGTGGCACGGGGAAATACCCATAAGTCTCTCTGTTACATAGGAACATCTGCACATCTGTGGAAGACGGAGGAAGAGTAGTGTAGAGGGAGAAGAGATGTTTGTTATTAACAACAAGGTTACTACAAACATTTACACATTTGCTATGGCTATTCACAGTACAAGTCTCACTGTAGATGAGGTTCTTTGTGTCACGCCTGAAAATATCGACCTTCAAAATATGACACTTATCTTAATTATACTTTTGCATAGATACATATCTTACACAAAGCATACACTATGTCTGTGGATAGAATTAGAAAAAACACACTCTGAAAACTCACCACTGTCTGTTAAACCCCCAGGAATTTTGCACATAAAAAATAATTTAAAAAACACGTGCAGAACGTGATTTCTGATCCTTAGATTTGAGAAAGAAGTCCCCTGAGGGGCGGGACGGGAGTGGGGCAGGGGTGAAATCTACGTAGTCGTAGCCTCCGCCTATTCACAAAGTGCCTGCGGGAGGCGGAGAGCTGATCAAGAATCAGGTCCTCCCTGTCCATATAATCTTATTCATTACTGTTGCTGAAAACTCTGATCTAAAAGAATAAAAGCAGTAGGCCTACCTGTCATATGAACAGAATAACAGCAGTAGGAATACCTGCCATGTGAACAGAATAACAGCAGTAGGCCTACCTGCCATGTGACCAGAATAACAGCAGTAGGAATACCTGCCATGTGACCAGAATAACAGCAGTAGGCCTAACTGCCATGTGACCAGAATAACAGCAGTAGGCCTACCTGCCATGTGACCAGAATAACAGCAGTAGGAATACCTGCCATGTGACCAGAATAACAGCAGAATAACAACAGTAGGAATAATGACCAGAATAACAACAGTAGGCCATGTGAACAGAATAACAGCAGTAGGCCTACCTGCCATGTGACCAGAATAACAGCAGTAGGAATACCTGCCATGTGACCAGAATAACAGCAGTAGGAATACCTGCCATGTGACCAGAATAACAGCAGTAGGCCTACCTGCCATGTGAACAGAATAACAGCAGTAGGCCTACCTGCCATGTGAACAGAATAACAGCAGTAGGAATACCTGCCATGTGATCAGAATAACAGCAGTAGGTCTACCTGCCATGTGACCAGAATAACAGCAGTAGGTCTACCTGCCATGTGACCAGAATAACAGCAGTAGGAATACCTGCCATGTGACCAGAATAACAGCAGTAGGAATACCTGTCATGTGAACAGAATAACAGCAGTAGGTCTACCTGCCATGTGACCAGAATAACAGCAGTAGGAATACCTGCCATGTGAACAGAATAACAGCATTAGGAATACCTGCCATGTGAACAGAATAACAGCAGTAGGCCTACCTGCCATGTGACCAGAATAACAGCAGTAGGAATACCTGCCATGTGACCAGAATAACAGCAGTAGGCCTAACTGCCATGTGACCAGAATAACAGCAGTAGGAATACCTGCCATGTGACCAGAATAACAGCAGTAGGAATACCTGTCATGTGAACAGAATAACAGCAGTAGGCCTACCTGCCATGCGAAAACAGAATAACCACAGCAGGCCTACCTGCCATGTGAACAGAATAACCACAGCAGGCCTACCTGCCATGTGAACAGAATAACAGCAGTAGGCCTACCTGCCATGTGAAAACAGAATAACCACAGCAGGCCTACCTGCCATGTGAACAGAATAACAGCAGTAGGCCTACCTCCCATGTGAAAACAGAATAACCACAGCAGGCCTACCTGCCATATGACCAGAATAACAGCAGTAGGCCTACCTGACATGTGGACAGAATAACCACAGCAGGCCTACCTGCCATGTGACCAGAATAACAGCAGTAGGTCTACCTGCCATGTTACCAGAATAACAGCAGTAGGCCTACCTGCCATGTGAACAGAATAACAGCAGTAGGCCTACCTGCCATGTGAACAGAATAACCACAGCAGGCCTACCTGCCATGTGACCAGAATAACAGCAGTAGGTCTACCTGCCATGTGAACAGAATAACCACAGCAGGCCAACCTGCCATGTGACCAGAATAACAGCAGTAGGTCTACCTGCCATGTTACCAGAATAACAGCAGTAGGCCTACCAGCCATGTGAACAGAATACCAGCAGTAGGCCTACCTGCCATGTGCACAGAATAACCAGAGCAGGCCTACCTGCCTTGTGAACAGAATAACCAGAGCAGGCCTACCTGCCATGTGAACAGAATAACCACAGCAGGCCTACCTGCCATGTGACCAGAATAACAGCAGTAGGCCTACCTGCCTTGTGAACAGAATAACCACAGCAGGCCTACCTGCCATGTGAACAGAATAACCACAGCAGGCCCACCTGCCATGTGAACAGAATAACCACAGCAGGCCCACCTGCCATGTGAACAGAATAACCACAGCAGGCCTACCTGCCATGTGAACAGAATAACCACAGCAGGCCTACCTGCCATGTGAACAGAATAACCACAGCAGGCCCACCTGCCATGTATTCACAATAACCACAGCAGGCCCACCTGCCATGTAAACAGAATAACCACAGCAGGCCCACCTGCCATGTAAACAGAATAACCACAGCAGGCCCACCTGCCATGTGAACAGAATAACCACAGCAGGCCCACCTGCCATGTGAACAGAATAACCACAGCAGGCCTACCTGCCATGTGAACAGAATAACCACAGCAGGCCCACCTGCCATGTATTCACAATAACCACAGCAGGCCCACCTGCCATGTAAACAGAATAACCACAGCAGGCCCACCTGCCATGTAAACAGAATAACCACAGCAGGCCCACCTGCCATGTAAACAGAATAACCACAGAAGGCCTACCTGCCATGTGAACCGAGTAACCACAGCAGGCCCACCTGCCATGTGACAGAATAACCACAGCAGGCCTACCTGCCATGTGAACAGAATAACCACAGCAGGCCCACTTGCCATGTGAACAGAATAACCACAGAAGGCCTACCTGCCATGTGAACAGAATAACCACAGCAGGCCTACCTGCCATGTGCACGGAATAACCACAGAAGGCCTACCTGCCATGTGAACAGAGTAACCACAGCAGGCCCACCTGCCATGTGAAACAGAATAACCACAGCAGGCCCACCTGCCATGTGAACAGAATAACCACAGCAGGCCTACCTGCCATGTGCACAGAATAACCACAGCAGGCCCACCTGCCATGTGAACAGAATAACCACAGCAGGCCCACCTGCCATGTAAACAGAATAACCACAGCAGGCCCACCTGCCATGTGAACAGAATAACCACAGCAGGCCCACCTGCCATGTAAACAGAATAACCACAGCAGGCCTACCTGCCATGTGAACAGAATAACCACAGCAGGCCCACCTGCCATGTGAACAGAATAACCACAGCAGGCCCACCTGCCATGTGAACAGAATAACCACAGCAGGCCCACCTGCCATGTGAACAGAATAACCACAGCAGGCCCACCTGCCATGTGAACAGAATAACCACAGCAGGCCCACCTGCCATGTGAACAGAATAACCACAGCAGGCCCACCTGCCATGTGAACAGAATAACCACAGCAGGCCCACCTGCCATGTGAACAGAATAACCACAGCAGGCCCACCTGCCATGTGAAACAGAATAACCACAGCAGGCCCACCTGCCATGTGAACAGAATAACCACAGCAGGCCCACCTGCCATGTGAACAGAATAACCACAGCAGGCCACCATTTGAGCGTAGAGGTCAAACACAATGTGTACCAAATCATTATCATGCTGTATTGTATGTGAAAGCTACTAAACAGGATACACGAGAGAGAACACGTTAACAGTACCTGCCATGCGAGCCGAGAAGGCGAAGACAATGATGTCATCGAAGGCCCAGCTGTAGTCTGGGTGAGGGGGGTGGAAGGCCAGCTGGCGTGACGCCTCCTTCCTCAAGTCAATCAGGAAGGTGGAGTGCACCATGGGAACCGCGAAGCATCCTTTACGCACCTGCTTTCTCATAGGGATGTATGCCGGGGTGCGCTTATAGTAACCCTGGAGGAGGACGAGGGAGAACTGTTTAGAATACGATGAGCACTTCTAAGCGCTTCAATCGAGGTGATTGTGCTCTCACTTTAATGCATGATCGCATGCAAAGTATCTGGGGAGGACACGACCGCACGTCTGCACACAAGCACACACACCCACACACACACACATAGTAGCATACCTGGGAGGTCATGCCACACCAGAAGTTGGAGTACGCTGCACGGGACTCTAACATGGGAGCTACGATCGTCTTCTTCTCCTTGATGAGCTTCCACAGTACATTAGGATTGGTCAATAGGTTATCACAGTCCACTACCTAGACAGGGGAGAGTGGAAGAGGGTGTGAGTGTGTGTGTGTGTGTGTGTGTGTGTGTGTGTGTGTGTGTGTGTGTGAGAGAGTTTTGATAGAAAGGGGAGAGGGAACAGTGAGACACTTAATCCACTTCACGCTTTAAACATCACTCTGCAATGTCAATCCTCTCTTGTGACACTTTGAACAATGGATGTCATTGTAGCCTAAGTCCAGCCACCAGAATCAGTGTTAGAATGAAGAGGCAGTATCGGCCACAGACCTGGGTTCAAATAGTATTTGTTTTAATTCATAAACTTTAGCTGCTCTATTTTAACCCAGCTTTAATTGCACAACATTACTGAAGACAAAAGGCACGTTTCAAGAACAAAACTTCCTCATCTGTGCTTGCCATAATTATACCCCTGCGAGTCCTGGACAACGTGTTCATGCTTTGGGGTGCAAGAATAGAACTCAAAGCTGTCATATTTAAGATTCAGCCAGGTTTGTTACAGAATGGTACATAGTAACACCAAGCCAGATGAATTGGTTTCCTCTAAACCAGAAGTGAGACAGGACTCCTGGTGTTCTCTTACTGCGTTCTTGTTCTTGTAAGGAGAACTCTGCGCCTCTGTAAAATAGGACGGGTCGTCGTGGAGAAAGACTTGACAGCGTCTCAAATGGCACCCTATTCCCTACATATTGACCCTGGTCAAAAGCAGTGCACTCTGCGTCCCAAATGGCACCCTATTCCCTACACACTATGTAGGGAATCGGGTGCCGTTCTGGACGCACACTGTTGATCTGTAAAAGAGGTTGGGGTCGTCATGGAGACTGGATAAAGAAAGTACCATGAAGTAGTCTGCCCACATGTCTCTTGCGGAGTCCAGTGCTGCCTGCCGTAGCTTCATCACGTGTGCATAGCGGAGGTTGGTCCACTGCTTCGGGCTGTCTGCATCCTGGTACTCTCTGAGTGACAAACATAAACAAACAGGACATTCAGTACATCCTCTCGGTGACACTTTACATTAAGGTTCCTTTCTGTAACATTTTACATTAAGGTACCTCTCGGTGACACTTTACATTAAGGTTCCTTTCTGTAACATTTTACATTAAGGTGCCTCTCGGTGACACTTTACATTAAGGTTCCTTTCTGTAACATTTTACATTAAGGTGCCTCTCTGGTGACACTTTACATTAAGGTGCCTCTCTGTGACACTTTACATTAAGGTTCCTTTCTGTAACATTTTACATTAAGGTGCCTCTCGGTGACACTTTACATTAAGGTGCCTCTCGGTGACACTTTACATTAAGGTGCCTCTCGGTGACACTTTACATTAAGGTGCCTCTCGGTGACATTTTACATTAAGGTGCCTCTCGGTGACACTTTACATTAAGGTGCCTCTCGGTGACACTTTACATTAAGGTGCCTCTCGGTAACATTTTACATTAAGGTGCCTCTCGGTGACACTTTACATTAAGGTGCCTCTCGGTGACACTTTACATTTAAGGTGCCTCTCAGTAACACTTTACATTTAAGGTGCCTCTCTGGTGACACTGTACATTAAGGTGCCTCTTGGTGACACTGTACATTAAGATGCCTCTCCGGTGACACTGTACATTAAGGTGCCTCTTGGTGACACTGTACATTAAGATGCCTCTCCGGTGACACTGTACATTAAGGTGCCTCTTGGTGACACTGTACATTAAGGTGCCTCTCTGCTGACACTGTCCATTAAGGTGCCTCTCGGTCACACTTTACATTAAGGTGCCTCTCAGTAACACTTTACATTAATGCTGCCTCTCTGTGACACTTTACATTAAGGTGCATCTCGGTGACATTTTACAATAAGGTACCTCTCGGTGACACTTTACATTAAGGTTCCTTTCTGTAACATTTTACATTAAGGTGCCTCTCTGTGACACTTTACATTAAGGTTCCTTTCTGTAACATTTTACATTAAGGTGCCTCTCTGGTGACACTTTACATTAAGGTTCCTTTCTGTAACATTTTACATTAAGGTGCCTCTCTGGTGACACTTTACACTAAGGTTCCTTTCTGTAACATTTTACATTAAGGTGCCTCTCGGTGACACTTTACATTAAGGTGCCTCTCGGTGACACTTTACATTAAGGTTCCTTTCTGTAACATTTTACATTAAGGTGCCTCTCGGTGACACTTTACATTAAGGTGCCTCTCGGTGACACTTTACATTAAGGTGCCTCTCGGTGACACTTTACATTAAGGTTCCTTTCTGTAACACTTTTTACATTAACAGGTGCCTCTCGGTGACACTTA
Organism: Oncorhynchus keta; assembly: GCF_023373465.1. Lineage (NCBI taxonomy): Eukaryota > Metazoa > Chordata > Actinopteri > Salmoniformes > Salmonidae > Oncorhynchus > Oncorhynchus keta. The sequence goes on from NC_068425.1 coordinate 4,716,676, forward strand.
CATTAAGGTTGCCTCTTTCTGTAACATTTTACATTAAGGTGCCTCTCGGTGACACTTTACATTAAGGTTCCTTTCTGTAACATTTTACATTAAGGTGCCTCTCGGTGACACTTTACATTAAGGTTCCTTTCTGTAACATTTTACATTAAGGTGCCTCTCGGTGACACTTTACATTAAGGTGCCTCTCGGTGACATTTTACATTAAGGTTCCTCTAAGTAACACTGTACATTAAGATGCCTCTCCGGTGACACTTTACATTAAGGTGCCTCTTGGTGACACTGTACATTAAGGTGCCTCTTGGTGACACTGTACATTAACATGCCTCTCCGGTGACACTGTACATTAAGGTGCCTCTTGGTGACACTGTACATTAAGGTGCCTCTCTGCTGACACTGTCCATTAAGGTGCCTCTCGGTCACACTTTACATTAAGGTTCCTTTCTGTAACATTTTACATTAAGGTGCCTCTCGGTGACACTTTACATTAAGGTGCCTCTCGGTGACACTTTACATTAAGGTGCCTCTCGGTGACATTTTACATTAAGGTTCCTCTAAGTAACACTGTACATTAAGGTGCCTCTCGGTGACACTTTACATTAAGGTGCCTCTCGGTGACATTTTACATTAAGGTTCCTCTAAGTAACACTGTACATTAAGGTGCCTCTCGGTGACACTTTACATTAAGGTGCCTCTCGGTGACATTTTACATTAAGGTTCCTCTAAGTAACACTGTACATTAAGATGCCTCTCCGGTGACACTGTACATTAAGGTGCCTCTTGGTGACACTGTACATTAAGGTGCCTCTCTGCTGACACTGTCCATTAAGGTGCCTCTCAGTCACACTGTACATTAACGCTGCCTCTCTGTGACACTTTACATTAAGGTACCTCTCGGTGACACTTTACATTAAGGTTCCTTTCTGTAACATTGTACATTAAGGTGCCTCTCGGTGACACTGTACATTAAGGTGCCTCTCGGTCACACTTTACATTAACGCTGCCTCTCTGTGACACTTTACATTAAGGTGCATCTCGGTGACACTTTACATTAAGGTTCCTTTCTGTAACATGTTACATTAAGGTGCCTCTCGGTGACACTTTACATTAAGGTTCCTTTCTGTAACATTTTACATTAAGGTGCCTCTCGGTGACACTTTACACTAAGGTTCCTTTCTGTAACATTTTACATTAAGGTGCCTCTCGGTGACATTTTACATTAAGGTTCCTCTAAGTAACACTGTACATTAAGATGCCTCTCCGGTGACACTTTACATTAAGGTGCCTCTCAGTAACACTGTACATTAAGATGCCTCTCCGGTGACACTGTACATTAAGGTGCCTCTTGGTGACACTGTACATTAAGGTGCCTCTTGGTGACACTGTACATTAAGATGCCTCTCCGGTGACACTGTACATTAAGGTGCCTCTTGGTGACACTGTACATTAAGGTGCCTCTCTGCTGACACTGTACATTAAGGTGCCTCTCGGTCACACTTTACATTAAGGTTCCTTTCTGTAACATTGTACATTAAGGTGCCTCTCGGTGACACTGTACATTAAGGTGCCTCTCTGCTGACACTGTCCATTAAGGTGCCTCTCGGTCACACTTTACATTAAGGTTCCTTTCTGTAACATTGTACATTAAGGTGCCTCTCAGTAACACTTTACATTAAGGTGCCTCTCGGTGACACTTTACATTAAGGTGCATCTCGGTGACATTTTACATTAAGGTTCCTTTCTGTAACATTTTACATTAAGGTGCCTCTCGGTGACACTTTACATTAAGGTGCCTCTCGGTGACACTTTACATTAAGGTGCCTCTCGGTGACACTTTACATTAAGGTGCATCTCGGTGACATTTTACATTAAGGTGCCTCTCGGTGACACTGTACATTAAGGTGCCTCTCGGTGACACTGTACATTAAGGTGCCTCTCGGTGACACTGTACATTAAGGTGCCTCTCGGTGACACTTTACATTAAGGTGCCTCTCAGTAACACTTTGCATTAAGGTGCCTCTCTGGTGACACTGTACATTAAGATGCCTCTCCGGTGACACTGTACATTAAGGTGCCTCTCTGGTGACACTGTACATTAAGGTGCCTCTCCGGTGACACTGTACATTAAGGTGCCTCTCTGGTGACACTGTACATTAAGATGCCTCTCCGGTGACACTGTACATTAAGGTGCCTCTCTGGTGACACTGTACATTAAGGTGCCTCTCCGGTGACACTGTACATTAAGGTGCCTCTCCGGTGACAGTGTACATTAAGGTGTCTTTAAGGAGGATGTTAAGGGTTTATACGTAGTTGGTAGATAGTTAATTATGAGTTAATATGTAGTTTATAACTCACATATTAACCATCTATAAATGACTTAGAAATGTAATGTAATGTGTTATCTCTCCTGTATAAATGAGACAGATAGATACAGAAACACACACAGTTTATAAAGTGAACATGAGAGGAACTCACGTGGGCTCCTCCTGCGGCCTCCACTCCACATAGTGGTACAGTTTTTGGACCTTGACGAGCCAGTCACGCAGGATGGCTGTAGTGTTGTCCACATTGTGATCTGTCGCAACCCTGTACAGCACAGAGACAGAGGCACATTATTATTTTTCCCTTTTCTGGTCAACAGTGTAAGGGTAATAAGCACATAGACACGCACACACAGACGTTTATAGGAGACGTGGCATTGGAAGTAGACCTGAGTAAAGTAGAGACAGTGAATGTGAAAGAGCATATCAGATGACAGTACTTCAGTGTTCACTTCAATGGCCTATTTTCAAGAGCAATGGGATACTGACTCCAGCATTGAATTCCATACAAGCATGTCTTACACCCTTAACAAAGCAGCTCTAATATCCATCACCCATCCACGCGGGTTACTAAAAAGCAGAAAATAGACTAAATAAGCAAGAATGCTGGGGAAGTGAAACTTTATGGTTATTAGCTACTGAAAAGGACTGTGTGTGTGTGTGTGTGTGTGTGTGTGTGTGTGTGTGTGTGTGTGTGTGTGTGTGTGTGTGTGTGTGTGTGTGTGTGTGTGTGTGTGTGTGTGTGTGTGTGTGTGTGTGTGTGTTTGAGAGTTATTGTGTCAGACTGACAGTTTGCGTGCCTGATTCCATTCTGCGGCGGTTCCAACTCAAACCACATCTTTCTGTCTATGTGAATAGGAACAGGGGAACCTGTTACAACCAGAGAGAACGACTGCTAATCAGTCGAGCCGATATATCCGCCGATATTGGCCTTTTCTTGTCTTGTTCCACCGCTGCAACTCCCATACGGACTCGGGAGAGTCGAAGGTGCGTCCTCCGAAAACACGACACTGCCACGCCGCACTGCTTCTTGACCCACTGCTCGCTTAACCCGGAAGCCAGCCGCACCGATGTGTCGGAGGAAACACCGCACAGCTGGATGCGCCCGGCCGCCACAAGGAGTCACTAGAGCGCGATGCGACAAGGACATCCCAGCCGGCCAAACCCTCCCCTAACCCGGACGACACTGGGCCAATCCAGAGTCCGCTTTAGACGGATATATTACATGCGCACTAGCGCGAGAAGCGACGACGTCATCAAGTCATCCAAAAACATGTCAGACATTGGATAAATATAAAATGGTAATATCTTCGCCTGTGAGTGATGAAAAACAATTGGCCTCAGCAACAATTATTTGAATAAGTCAATGGATGTTTTGTGCACAAAGGCGATGACTAACGTGTCTTATTAGGAATGTTCTAATCTGACTTCTCTATGTGGAAATCTTTGTATGGAAATCGTCTTTTTGGGCCGGGGTATTAGTTAAACTGCAGTACCGATGCAAAACTGTAGGAGCAGTCAAAACCGTGCTTCGAGATCAGAACCCCGAAGTTTCTTACAGTTGACCGGGGCAGCTCTAGCAGGGCAGAAATTTGATGAACTGACTTGTTGGAAAGGTGCCATCCTATGACGGTTCCACATTGAAAGTGCGGGCCATTCTACTACCAATGTTGGTCTATTGAGAATGCATGGCTGTGTGATCGGGTGTAGCTGAAATAGCTGAATCCACTCATTTGAAATGGTGTCCCCATACTTTTGGACATGTAGTGTATGAGCGATGGCGAGAGATATGAGGAGATGTGAAAGGGAGCGGAGTTACAGCCTCGCTCTATCGAATCGTAGCAGTAGGATCAAGTTACAACCCGCCCATTTCTTAACACATAGCTGAAATAGCCAATTGAGTTGTTTGGAATTTCGTCCTGGCAGCTGAGTTGTTTAGAGATGCTCCTGACAGCTGAAAAAAATACGTATTCCCGATCATGGAAAATGACAACAAAAAAAGACTAGTTTCATAAGCATTGATCACAGATCATGACTTAACGTTAGACCCATTTGCATTGAATAGATGTTATTTGATATTCTCAAACTAAGAGCAGTGCCTATAATGATGTCCTTCCATACAGGCGTGACATGCTGGAGTGATGCTCCAATGCAAACGTTGATCAGTAGCAGGGATGGACAAAAACATCTAATAGTCAAAGGTTAATGAAATACAAATGGTATAGAGGGAAATAGTCCTATAATAACTACAACCTGAAACTTCTTACCTGGGAATATTGATGACTCATGTTAAAAGGAACCACCAGCTTTCTCATGTTCTGAGCAAGGAACTAAAACGTTAGCTTTCTTACATAGCACATATTGCACTTTTACGTTCTTCTCCAACACTTTGTTTTTGCATTATTTAAACCAAATTGAACATGTTTCATTATCTACTTGAGGCTAAATAGATTTTATTGATGTATTATATTAAGTTAAAATAAGTGTTAATTCATTATTGTTGTAATTGTCATTATTACAAATACAGGTTTTTTACATTTTAAAATCGGCCGATTAAATCGGCTTTTTTGGTCCTCCAATAATCAGTATCGGCTTTGAAAAATCATAATCGGTCGACCTCTACTTAAGATGCAGTGCATTTGGAAAGTATTCAGACCCCTTAACTTTTTCCACATTTTGTTACGTCTTATTCTAAAATGGATGAAATCATTTTCCCCCCTCATCTATCTATACACAATACCCCATAATGAAAAAACAAAAACTGTTTTTTAGAAATGTTAGCAAATGTATAAAATAGAAAAAACTGAAATATGACATCTACATAAGTATTCAGACACTTTACTCAGTACTTTGTTGAAGCGCCTTTGGCATCTATTACAGCCTTGAGTCTTCTTGGGTATGATGCTACAAGCTTGGCACACCTGTATTTGGGGAATTTCCCCCATTGATCCTCTCAAGCTATGTCAGCTTGGATGGGGAGCATCGCTGCACAGCTATTTTCAGGTCTCTCCAGAGATGTTCGATCGGCATCAAGTCCGGCCTCTGGCTGGGCCACTCAAGGACATTCAGAGACTTGTCCCAAAGCCCCTTTTGCGTTGTCTTAGCAAAGGGTACTTATGTAAATTTGACTTATTTTCAATAAATTAGCAACAATTTCTGTTTTGTCATTATGGGGTATTGTGTGTAGATTGATAAGGAAAGAAATTCATAGAATCCATTTTAGAATTGGGCTGTAACAAAACGTTGAAAAAGTCAAGGGGTCTGAATACTTACCGAATGCAGGTGAGACAACAACATATCACAATTGTATCAAGTACTTTTTCCTTCAACAAAAAAATAATACATATACTTTTAGTTCAGTTATCAGACGCTCTAATCACACCATACTGTATCAGACTTCTGATACCAAAGAAGGGTGAAAGGGGGGGCCACAAGATGTGAGCCGCTATAAATCATTTTTATAGAAAAGTATTTTGTATTTTTAAAATACACTGAAGTGTAGTTCAGCCCAGTGTAATTCCAATGACAAAATACTCAGAAGTAATTATTTCAAAAACATGTAACAGAAATTCTGCCCATCTCTGATCTAATATAGGCTAATATAAGTCCCAAATGGAAGACAAACAGATGTTGTTCCCTGTAGCACCATATATACACTCCACTGATCAGCCAAAACAAGCTCAATTTTTGTATCCTTTATTTAACTAGGCAAGTCAGTTAAGAACAAATTCTTATTTACAGTGACGGCCTACCGGGGAACAGTGGGTTATAACTGCCTTGTTCAGGGGCAGTGGGTTAACTGCCTTGTTCACCTACCTGCCGACCCCCTCCTCAATAACTCAATCAACGCATGCACACCCTTATTGAATATGCATTCACCTGTATTGTGAGTAGGCCTATGCCATCTTCATTTACCCAGTTTATCAAGAGATTTACCATTCAAATAACATTATGTTGTTACGTAGGTAGATTATTTAACTTTGGTGAAAACGGTGTGATTTTAAAATGGATATATATATATATATGTATATTGATGAATATACACAGCTGTTGCTGCAAAATTATATTCATGATATTGCATATCGGCCATCGGCCTCCTTGACCCCCAAAAATCGGTATTGGCCCTAAAAAAATCCATATCGGTCATTCTCTAGTTACAACACCCATCACTCCTCCTGAGCCCTAGGCCCCGTCAAGAGACAACCCCTATGCCATATCTCCTCTAGGCATGTAGATCTGAGAGGATTGGCTAGGTAGGCTATTATGTAAGCAGAGGGCAAGGAGGAGCTAACTATCTTCATGTTTATTCTGCTGGCCTTCCTATCAAATTCTTCCAGATCAGTGCCTGCTGGGGGCCGTTTCTGGATGGGGCCCAAGGGAGGAGCTACTCCCCATATTGCTTAGCCTTAACCTATCCAAATCATGCAGAATAGTGCCTAGGAGTTGTTTCTAGGCAGGCAACAGAGAGTCAGAGTGCTGGTCTGGCCTAAACCAGCTTGTAATTCTCCAGTCCTGACGGCAGGCAGCCAAAGTAGGTTCTATCTTCTCAGTGTGGAGTGCTGGAGTGCTGATGTCACACTGGTCTGTGAGAACATGGCAGCTCCTTGCTAAGTTTGTTCTCTCCTGTCTCCTCACCTTAGCCGCCCAAGACATACCTACATACTCATCAAACCGATTTCACATACAGGACTCTCAAAGCCTTGTGTACAGTCGAAATCCGCTCCTCCTGTGCTCTCCAGAAACCGTATGCAGGGGTAGCCTACACTGTCATTCTGCCCAAGCCATTGGTTGTTTAGGTCCAGATAGGCCTATGTTTCAACTACAATAATGTCATTTTACATTCATTTTGGATCTGAGGCATATAGCTGGATTTATACAAAAATGGTCTGGAGCTGGGACCTGGACTTATCTCAACATGAGCTGACAAAACATTGATGTAACAGTAAGATATCCTTAAGCCTATTATGGAAATCCAAGTGCAAAACTGTTTGTTGCTGTAAGGCCGTGTTTATAACATAGCTCCATGTTTACGACAGTACATGGACCATGTTTTTAACATAGGAAACTGTTTGGAAAAAGCACAGGTGTGACTTAATGGGCTTACAAACACATCTAAACAAAATGCCTCGTTTTGGTATAACATTGAATACATTTAACAAAAAAAAAATGTTTATACGCAAACAGTAACACATTTACTGTCAATTGGAGTATAGCCTAAGCCCACACATCTACCACAGTTAGGCTAGTATATTCAAGGACTAGAGTCTAGCCGTAACGCCGTGGTATATTGTGACCTCACTACATTGTGGCCCATTCATGGAGGTAGGCCTAAAGTAGGCGAGTGAAGATCATTTTAGAGCATTCCAATCCTCTCCAACCCAGCCAAGCAGACAGCTTGGGGCTCAGAGCCTCATACCCTGTTTGAGCATGTTGTTTGGGTGTAAATGGTGAACCCCATCCCCTCCTCCTCCTTCCCCAGAAACACAGCTGTTTCAAACGATCAACTCAACAGCAAGCTTCAAGTGGTATTTATGTATCCATTTGTGATGCTATCCTTGATATGATCCTGCTGTTGTCACATGCTACACATGCACACGTGTGTGCACATGCATCTACCTATCCAATGTTATCATGATTTGTTGTAAGAGATATTATACTTTAGTAATCCACAATGACCTGGTGATGTAAAAGTCTAATAAATGACATTATCTTCCATATTCTTATTTTATTCTTATGTATTACTTAGCGTCGCTGCACAGCTATTTTCAGGTCTCTCCAGAGATGTTCGATAGGGTTCAAGTCCAGACTCTGGCTAGGCCACTCAAGGACATGGAGACTTGTCCTGAAACCACTCTTGCGTTGTCTTGGCTGTGTGTTTAGGGTCATTCTCCTCTTGGAAGGTGAACCTTCGCCCCGTCTGAGGTTCTGGGCGCTCTGGAGCAGGTTTTCATCAATGATCTCGCTGTACTTTTCTCTGTTCATCTTTCCATCGATCCTGACTAGTCTCCCAGTCCATGCCGCTGAAAAACATCCCCACAGAATGATGCTGCCACACCCCTGCTTTATGGTAGGGATGGTGCCAGGTTTCCACCAGACCTGACGCTTAAATCATAAATCATTCTCTCTACTATTATTCTTACATTTCACATTCTTAAAATAACGTGGTGATCCTAACTGACCTAAGACAGGGAATTTTTACTAGGATTAAATGTCAGGAATTGTGGAAAAACTGAGTTTAAATGTGTATGTAAACGTCCGACTTCAACGGTATATATTCATATTCCTTTACTTAGATTGTGTGAATTAGGTAGTTGTTGTGGAATTGTTAGATTACTTGTTAGATATTGCTGCACGGTTACAATTAGAAGCACAAGCATTTCGCTAAACACTCGCAATAACATCTGCTAACCATGTGTATGTGACCAATAAAATTTGATTTGATTCATCAGTAGTAGCCTAAACATAGAAGTTCCAAGCCATTGTTTATTGAAAAAATGTTTTGCCTCAAAACAACATCAATACACTGTTTAGTAATAGGCTACACAGTCATTTATCTGACCTGGAGGTCAATACCAAGAACAGCTCAAATTGACCTTCATCCCACCACCCACTCATTTAGACTGCTAAAATATAAAGATCCACAGTCCCCTCCCCGCTTTCATCATGTGGGACAGTCAAGAGATTTCCTGTGGCTATATTTCCTGTAGTCATCATCTCCGTTTACTAGCTGAACTAACAGATCAGTATTTAGCCTAGCCCTTAGGGCGACACATTAAAAAATCATTGGATAGTTTTCAGACAGAGGGGATATCCTCTCATTGGCGAAGGTGAGGAGAAATACAGTAGAAGGCGGATTGACAGGGCTCAGCTAGTTACAGGCAGGGGGGGGGCTCTATCCTTCCTGTGTTTCCAATGGGTGAATAAATACCACGTAGGCACTGGCTAGTAGTAGTGGCCTTTACTTCAACAGAAATGCCAAACATCTGACCAATTCAATTGAACACTGCACCATGCAGTGCACTCTGGTGACGTTGCAGGAAAATGACTACCCCCCCTTTTCCCCTAAATACTTTCACAGACTCACTACAAGGAAAGTCGCGCCCCCTCGCCTGGATTCATCTTTCCAGAACCTTTGTGATGATAGCTGTAATTCTGACCTAGCATATTATGTCCATTATTGTACATTATGGTTGGTGCTAGGAAAGTTGCTTTTTACTGTAATCTAAACATACATCAAATTGACCAGTAACGAGGAATGACACTCTGCCCTTGTACATTAGTTACGTTAGCTCACTAATATGCTAGCCACATCAATACCATCATAAAACAGAGACCATACCTCACATTTAAACAGACACTTACCAAATTGCCACGCGGTCCTTGGGAAAATTCAGACGTTCGATATTTCCAAGGAAATAAGGCAGAGAATGTTCAGAGTTGCGGCAGACGAGGGCAATGAGGACCCGCGGGGCAAGAAGTGGAGATTCGGGGCTCCAGCGCTCTTCGGGGAAGTATCCTTGAGCTGGTCCGGAGAACAGTATCGTTAGGGCGGTGGACAGAAGGAAGTTGTACCCGTGCATCGCAAAGCACAGCAAATGGAGAAAAGCACGTTATAAACTAACAAATTAACACCCTATGCAGAAAGGGAAAATATTTCAATGACTTGAAGCCCTTTCATGAAAATATGTCACCACCGACAAAAACGCAACACCTCAATTACAACGCTCTGCGATTTTCAACCAGAGGATTAAAGGAGATGTCCCTCAATGTTTAAAGGGGATGGGCCTAAATTACACAGTGGTTGTTACAATGTAACTGCAAGTTTATTATGACATTGAATAATATTTTTTTTGCATGTGGAAACTACTACGAATTGAGCAAATGATTTGTTGTACCTTTATTCATCAGTTCTTAATGTTAATATAGATAATTCTGTACAAATCTTTATTTTCATCATTGTACCCTTTAGCTAAAGAAGGTCATGTGCCATTTCAATTTATCATCAAAATCCTACATTTTTTGGGGGTTAGACAGAAATGCATGCCCAAAATGTTATCGCCCACTTTGATAGTCAAATGCAAAGTCAAACTTTAAAGTAGAGGTCAACAGATTAGTAACAAAGTAAACACTGGTCCCATATGGAGACTTTCTGGCTGAGCTAGTTGGAATCCCAAACAGTTCCACGAGTTTGTACACACTAAAGTTCTCATGAAATCAGAACCCTGAAACTTTAATAGTAAACCTATCTGTATTATTATGACATTACACGGTTTGATCTGGAATGAATCATCCAGCAACTACTTCAAATGGTTTCCCCCCATCATGATACATACACTCAGCACAGTTCTACAACTGATGCGTTAACAACCCAATGTTGTTCCTATTCATTCACTTACATCCCATTTTCATGATATGTAGGTTTTAATCTCACGTCTAAAACACAACACCGTCAAATAGAAACAGGAATGTTCAGTGATATCATGTACATTTTTTCTCTGTGGATGTTGAGTTCTTCAATTCCTTTTTGTCCTTCTCTTTGATCTTTAGAGTTTTGCTGCAGAGCCTGGTCTCTCCACCTGGAGTGTCAAGGAGGCAGCGGCTGGTTCATCTATGAGCCAGAACAGCTCACCGTGGCTGGGGACCACTCTGGCTGCAGGTAGTGCCGGGCCTTCCCCACCCTCCAGCACTTGCTGTGGGAGACCAAAACAGAAACTCACAAGTGGAAAGGAAACGCTCACTTGTCGTAGTGTTATCAACAACCACAGAAATGCTCTCAATCCATTACTGTTGTACAATGACAATTATTTTTGTGATTTATTTTTTTTAAATAATAGTAAATGACAGGTAAACAATAAATACAAATAAACCGAATCAAGTCTTCATAGTGACATTACTTGATTCTTAATAGGTTAGGATCAAAGTGAGATATTATTTTTATTTCATCAGAGAGGATTCCAGTTTGGAGGATAGGATACAGTACCTTTAGCACTGGTGCTTTGCTGCCCCCTGTTGACACAAAGACCACACAGCGGGCTAAGTTCACCATGGGAAATGTCATGGTCACACGTTGTGGTGGGGGCTTGGGCGAGTCACTGATTGGGGCCACAATTTTCTGGGTTTCCTAAAAGAGGGGTAAACCCAAAACACAAGAACGGTCCATACATAGCCAGTGGAGTGACTAAAACAACACATGCATGACAGGTGTAACCGTGTGTGTAACAGAACACATTTAAAAAAAACACAGTACTGGACAGAACCAGACCTAAATTAACTGAAAGGAAGTATCTAAAGATCATTTTTTAAAACCTTACACTGAGACACCACAAAAAACTGTCAGTACATTCATGTATAGCACCATACCTTTGAATCTGTATTTAAACCTACTGCATATTACAGTTGAAGTCGGAAGTTTACATACACTTAGATTGGAGTCATTAAAACTTGTTTTTCAACCAATCCACAAATTTCTTGTTAACAAACTATAGTTTTGGAAAGTCGGTTAGGACATCTACTTTGTGCATGACAAGTAATTTTTCTAACAATTGTTTACAGACAGATTATTTCACTTACAATTCACAATTCACTGTATCACAATTCCAGTGGGTCAGAAGTATACATGAACTAAGTTGACTGCGCCTTTAAAAAGCTTGGAAAATTCCAGAAAATGTTGTCATGGCTTTAGAAGCTTCTGATAGGTTAATTGACATCATTTGATTCAATTGGAGGTGTACCTGTGGATGTATTTCAAGGCCAACCTACAAACTCAGTGCCTCTTTGCTTGACATCATGGGAAAATCTAAAGAAATAGCCAAGACCTCAGAAACAAAATTGTAGACCTTCACAAGTCTGGTTCATCCTTGGGAGCAATTTTAAAACGCCTGAAGGTACCACGTTCATCTGAACAAACAATAGTATGCAAGTATAAACACCATGGGATCACGCAGCCATCATACCGCTCTGGAAGGAGATGCGTTCTGTCTCCTAGAGATGAACGTACTTTGGTGCAAAAAGTGCAAATCAATCACAGAACAACAGCAAATGACCTTGTGAAGATGCTGGAGGAAACAGGTACAAAAGTATCTATACGCACAGTAAAACGAGTCCTATATCGAGATAACCTGAAAGGCCGCTCAGCAAGGAAGAAGCCACTGCTCCAAAACTGCCATAAAAAAGCCAGACTACGGCTTGTAACTGCACATGGGGACAAAGATTGTACTTTTTGGAGAAATGTCCTCTGGTCTGATGAAACAAAAATAGAACTGTTTGGCCATTAATGACCATCGTTATGTTTGGAAGAAAAAGGGGGATGCTTGCAAGCCGAAGAACCCCATCCCAACCGTGAAGCACGGGGGTGGCAGCATCATGTTGTGGGGGTGCTTTGCTGCAGGAGGGACTGGTGCACTTCACAAAATAGATGGCATCATGAGGTAGGAAAATTATGTGGATATATTGAAGCAACATCACAAGACATCAGTCAGGAAGTTAAAACTTGGTCGCAAATTGGTCTTCCAAATGGACGATGACCCCAAGTATACTTCCACAGTTGTGGCAAAATGGCTTAAGGACAACAAAGTCAAGGTATTGGAGTGGCCATCACAAAGCCCTGACCTCATTCCTATATAACATTTGTGGGCAGAATTGAAAAAGCACATGCGAGCAAGGAGGCCAACAAAACTGACTCAGTTACACCAGCTCTGTCAGGAGGAATGGGCCACAATTCACCCAACTTATTGTGGGAAGCTTGTGGAAGGCTACCCAAAATGTTTGACCCAAGTTAAACAATTTAAAGGCAATGCTACCAAATATGAATTGAGTGTATGTAAACTTCTGACCCACTGGGAATGTGATGAAAGAAATAAAAACTCAAATTAAATCACTCTACTATTATTCTGACATTTCACGTTAAAATAAAGTGGTGATCCTAACTAACCTAAGGATATTTTTACTAGGATTACATGTCCGGAATTGTGAAAAACTGAGTTTAAATGTATTTGGCTAAGGTGTATATAAACGTTCGACTTCAACCGTATCTATAAGTGTCATTAAAATACATTATAATTATGATAGACTGAAGGGTGGGTTCCCAGGGGGATTTATAAAATGGGCTGGTGAATGGGTTTGAGACTTTCTAATAAGTGTTAAAAGCCCCATATGTCAGTCTGACAGTAATGTGTGATCATGTACTCATGGCTTTGCACGACAATACATTTTGTTTCTGTCAACATGAACGCCGCCCCTTACATGTGTTAAACATACATATTTGTATTCAACTAACTGGAGAGGGCTTATGGCTAATTTCCAGTTCAAATAACATGAAACTGGGAGAGAGGCTTACAACATATATGCTGTGAGGGTTTTCTGGTCTCCCATAACAGATGACAGTTATTCCATTATGAAAGACTATCTGATGAGAAAAGTATCTAACAGCTTTAATTACGCCCAGACCAAGCAACGCCTTTTAACTGTTTTTTTTTTTATAACCCTCATGGAGAACAGATGGAACGTCATGATCTGATCATCACAAGACCACATGGTTAAAAAAACAAGTATCAGTAACATTGACGTAAATAGTTGTCCCGTTTTAGCTCCTTCCATACCAGAATTACAACCTAGTGAGTGATACAGGCGGGGTTCCAGGTCGTCTGAGAAGAGCTGAGCTTTATCATAGAACATGCTAAACACTTCTCCAGGAGTTGTTAGATTTGATCATCTGTGCAACGCGACTGCACAAAAAAAAATTTTTAAAAAAAAGACAACCTGGGAGTCAACATGGAACGAGGCTACAGTGCGTGCAATAGAGATGACCTGTAACTGGGGCGTAGACTGTGCTCACCTCCAGCAGGGGATGGTCTGGGAAGAGGGAACAGGTGTGTCCATCAGGCCCCATGCCCAGCAGCAACAGATCAAACACAGGGATATCCTCCTTCGGGAAGGCCTATATGTACATGTGAGACAAAATAATTCAAGGTAGACTCAGTCGAAATGACGTTGCCATGAGCAGCACCGGAGATATTGAGGTGAGCGAGACGCAACACTTCGCTCACACACAGTATCTGCACGGGTTCCCTTCACGCTGTTCACAGCGTGGTAGACAGGGCACCAAAACAGCAGAGAAGTCAAGTCTTGCGCTTCAACGCTCTTAGTTGTTGTTGGAAATATCGCTGAGTCTACCTTCCATACAAAAATAGACTATAATATCTCAGGGTTTCATGTCATAACTTTTCTTTGTTTCGTAACCATACAAGTGATACATTCACTGTGTGTGTATATGCGTGCGTGTGTGTGGGTGTGTACCTCCTTCAGTTTGCGGGCATAATCCTCAGCACACTCCTGTACAGATAAAGAGGGGTCAATCGCCAGGACCCCACTGTCTGGGATGTTGATTTTGGAGAACAACTGATTCTGTTGACAAAAACAAAACATGATTGAATATAAAGAGTTAGGATGAATATAAGTCTATAAGTGAAGGTTTTAATAAAAACTAGATAAAGGTAAATGCCCTTCCCCCGAATTAAATACGTGTGCTTGCAGAAAAATACAGACATCGGGCTGTAGGATAAGAATATGCACATACACTGACTGTACAAAACATTAGGAACACCTTCCTAACATTGAGATGCACCCACTTTTTCCCCTCTGAACAGCCTACATTTGTCGGGGAATGGACTCTACAAGGTTTCGAAAGCGTTCCACAGGGATGCTGGCCCATGTTGACTACAATACTTCCCATAGTTGTGTCAAGTTGGCTGGATGTCCTTTGGGTGGTGGACCATTTTTGATACACACAGGAAACTGTTGAGCGTGAAAAACAATGCCGTGTTGCAGTTCTTGACACAAATTTAAACCGGTGCACCTGGTACCATACTCTGTTCAAAGGCACTCAAATATTTTGTCTTGTCCATTAACCCTCTGGATGGCACACATACTGCACACAATCCATGTCTCAATAGTCCCTTTTTAAGCTGTTTCCTACCCTTCATCTAAACTGATCGAAGTGGATTTAACAACTGACATCAATCAGGGATCATATCCTTCACCTGGTCAGTCTGTCATGGAAATAACAGGTGTTCCTAATATTTTGTACATTCATTGTATATTAATTGTCATCTTTTTTGCATAGCAGGTTTACAGTAAACTGATTTTAATATATGCAGCTGCAGAGGCGAGGACCAGTAAACTGTGAGATTATGTTACCTTGTACAGTCCATAGGTACTCTCTCCATCGTTGAAGGGAACCAGCCTCTCATCACAGAACCCTGCTAGCCAGTGGCTGCAGTCCAGGTCTGGCAGGGCAGGCAGCTCCTTGCTGAGCATGGACACCAGGCTGCCCCCTGAGAGGCCCAGGGAGAACCGGCCATGGTCCAACAGGGCCTTGTCAGCCCGAGATGCTACCAGGTGAGCCAGAGCTGGACCAAGCTCTGCTGCTGAGGGGAACACCACTACTCTTCTGCCTGACATCCTGACTGGAATAGAAGAGGGGGAAAAAAGAAGGTTGAGTTAACATACATTTATTGTATAACCAGTGATGCACTTCGTATACCAGCAAGGAGGAAGTGTCACTGTCAATACACCACATTGTTTTACAATTCACCATGATATTGCAGAATTTCCCCAATTCAAGAGAAGCGTGCCAGCTACCAATAAATATAACAAAAAAACGCAAGAGTGGACTGGTCTATAATAATAATGATGATGATGGTGGTGGTGAGTAGTCTTCGGGGAAATTCACATCTCACTGTAGTCCGAATGTGACTACGCTTTACATTACATGTACATCAGACTAAGTTCAAATGTAACTTCGTTCAATTGAACTTTCTGCCTTGTAAAGAAACTTTCCAAGTTTTTGCCGTGCTTAGTTTCAGGCTGTGTAACCAGAAAACTGGTATAACAGTCGTATTTATCAGCATAATCTCACTGGTGCACGTTAAGTGTCCACTATGGTGCATGTAAGAGAGCTCTGCAGTGCCATTGATAGCTTGAGTCTCAATCTGGAGAGTTGGTGAAGCTCACCAGTTCCAGACAGCTATCAACTTCAAACTATTAGCTCTAATAAAGCGTGTGAAAAAGCAACATTTTACTCAAAGTTAATCTTGTAGAATTACCTTCTCTTTTTTTGTCGGCGAACGCAATTTTGCCACTCGCATCACTTCCTGAAACTATTCATCCACTAGCCAATCAAATATCCAGGACCGCCCTGTTATGTTGAATTCTGGTAATTGTAGTGATTGTGATTGGCATAAATGCTGTGTGTGTTATGTGCACTGTTTTTGGATTTAAGCCTAAAAACTGTCTTTAATACACTCTCATCGTCTTTGATGATCTGGATTGTATACCATATTAGATGTAATTCAACTAACTGATAATTAACAGTATAGTAACAGACTATGTACTACGTATAATAATTGAACCCCCTTTACGCGATATAGTTATGGTAGTTATTAAATGAAAATGTCCTAAATTATTCTCCCAAATGCTTTTTGGATGCAAAGTTGCCACTTGTCTTTGCTGTGATCCTTTGTGATTTCCCCTCCGATCCTGTAGATGGAACCATGCGTCTTTGTTGTGTACATGTTTGTACAAAGAACTCGAGGCACACATTGTTATATACAACAAACTAAATATTTGACAGCTCGTTGAAAGTAATACATACAGTTATCGGCAGATTTGAGTTTTATATAAATACGTTTGCCAAAATGTCGACAGCCTTTTGTTTTCAAGCACAGCTCGTTTCTGTCATGGACGCGTTATCAAAAACAGCAGTTTCAGAAATAAGCAAACTAGTCGACATCGAATCAAAGGTTTTAAAATTAGAAATAACGCGTGGTCGGAATGAAATAGCAACACTTACAGAGAAATTGCAGCTGATGGAGAATTTGTTTTGGGTCGGCGGGGGGCACAGGGAGGACGAAACGGCAGATACACGCACGAAAACGCCAACAAGAGTGAAAGATGGTTCAATGAACGATTATTGTGAAAGACCTCAGTCTGAGCCCAAAATAGCTGCAATCAAAAAAAGGTTTGTTAAGTTGACAATTTTTGAATATTCTATGGGCAGGTAATGTACTTGTGTGTGTGAATAGATCTGGGTCAAAGACGTGTGCTGTGTTTGAGTCCCAAAAGTGCACATTTCTAATTCGCTATAGTTTTTGACCCAGGTCTGGATTATACTGGTCACAAATAATAGCTATTAGAATGATTCTGCATGAAACCCTGTGGTGCTTGAATCCTGTGGCTTCTGCTTGCTCTTTGGGTTTAGGCTGGGTACCTGTAAAGCAGTTCTTGATAAATGCTGATATAAAAAGGATTTTATTAAATACTTGATTTATTGATTGAACCTAACCCTTTTCATCTGGCAGAATTTAATCTATTTGTTTTCTTGTATGCTTAGTGAGAGTTCCTGGGAAAATATTTGTCCTCCCCAAGAGATGCACGTCATCCATCAGGTTGAAGATGGTGCTCTTGTTTTGGAAACAGTGGTACGTTAACTGTCATTCCTTCTGTCAAGTAGCCTTACTGTAATGTCCTTCTAGTTACCATGTATTTGCTAAGCTGTTATTTACCCTAAAGCCTACCACAGTGGTGAGAGACCAGCCTGAGTTGATTGTGATCAAGGAGGAACCTTCAGAGGTGGACATATGGGGTAGTGGGCCAAAGACCGAGCTCATAAATGAAAATGGTGAGTGTTGATGGGTTAAAAATCACATTACATTACATTTACATTTAAGTCATTTAGCAGACGCTCTTATCCAGAGCGACTTACAAATTGGTGCATTCACCTTATGACATCCAGTGGAACAGCCACTTTACAATAGTGCATCTAAATCTTTTAAGGGGGGGGGGGAGTGAGAAGGATTACTTTATCCTATCCTAGGGCCACATGAGGGCCTGGGTGCCAAATAGTACACTGACAGTGACTTGTATTGGCATTGCTGAACAGTTGGGTAACCTAGAAGGTTGGGTAATATAGTGCAATAATGCAATAGGCAAAATGCAGAAGCATCGGCTTGTCTTGTGGAACTGAATATAAAGGTTGAACTGTTTAATTGTGTTCTAAAAGATATACTTATACATTCCGTCCTGTGTCACAAACAGGAGCAGCAACATCACTTGATACAGATGTTGGGTGTCTCGATGTGCTTCAGCATTGTCCAGACAGCTCAGACAACCACCCTATACTTACTGAGAGCCAAGTGAACCACAGTACTCAGCCCTTATCCGGAGTGCAATCGGAGGACCTGGACACGCATTGGACGCCACCTGCATGTTCACAGAGCCAGGATGTGCAGCAGATCACACTTGCTGCACAGAGAAGCTCCATAACTGGAAACAGCTCTGGTGTTATAACAAATGTGCCCTCTCAGAGTTTCAGTGTGGCAAAGTCAAACATGAAGATCCACAGCCTGAGAACATCAGGAGCTAAAAGATTTGGCTGTATGCAATGTGGCAAGAACTTCAGGTGTTCTAGTCAGCTGGAAATACACCAGCGAAGTCACACTGGAGAGAAACCGTACCGATGCACGCTGTGTGGAAAGAGATACGCACAGAAAGGGCATCTTTATACCCACCAACGCACACACACCGGAGAAAAGCCATATCGCTGCCTCGACTGTGGCAAGAGCTTCATTCAAAAATGCACTCTCGATATGCACCAACGTACCCACACCGGAGAAAAACCTTATGTTTGTGTGAAATGTGGGAAGGGATTTACTAAAAACTGTAACCTTAAGAAACACATGGGTGTACATACAGAGTTTAGCATGCATGTTTACAGTGAGTCCAGTTTACAAGAGAATAGATGGACAAACAGACCTCAGCCGTACTAGTACCAACCATAGGCCTACAGCCTCTGCAGTGGATTTGCTGGACTTCAGCCTTTCAAAGTTTTCCTCATAGGATATTAGTCTTTGCTTTTCAGAAAAAAATAAAGCTGTCCTATTTTTCAACATTTGCCAGGTCTCTATGTTGCTCTCTGTCATTTGTATTTTATTCAAATGTAACCTTTTATTTAACTAGGCAAGTCAGTTTAAGAACAAATTCTTATTTACAATGACGGCCAAACCCGGACGACGCTGGGCCAATGGGCCAATTGTGCGCCGCCCTATGGGACTCCAAATCACGGCTGGATGTGATAGAGCCTGGATATCGTTTTCCTCATTTGAAATAGGTTTTGGAGGTGAAATATTGCGGTGAAAGTAACAGCCGACCGCTTAAGGGTCTATTTTTTAAAAATGGATCTAAACATTACCGCATTGGATTGTGGGATATTTGACCGTAAACCATGAATTAAAGCACAACAGAAATGTGTTGTGACCTTTACTTTCTGTATTTACGGTAATGTATCCCACAATTCAAAGCGGTAATGTTTAGATTCATGAGCGAGGTCTATTCGGAAATATTTTTGAGAAGATGGGAAACTCCATCGCATTCGTATTACAGGGTCAATTGTCTACGCTGCTCATGCGTTGTCCATGAGCCGCGCGGTGCATTCTGGTCCATTCTGGGACAAGGAGCTCTCCTTCAAGGAGTGAAAGGGAGTCAATTGGGCTAGCTCTAAACCCCCAACATTATCATGAATTTCGACAAGTACTACATTAAAAATATTTTCAGAGATGTGAGATAATTAACTTATCTGTAATATCGTATAGCTTTTGCATCGTATTTTCGAGGAAAACAGGCATACCCCGACTTTGAGAAGGGATTGTGTGACGATCAGTTTAGCAACCGCGTGACGCAGCATGACAACTTAAACGCGATTGGTCAAAAGTCTGATGGGTGAGGCTTTATACATTCGCAGTTCTTTGCCGAATGAGATTCCTATCTCGTAATTTAGCTTATCCCTGGTCTATTTTAGCTAGCTAGCCACCCAATCAATGTCTATTATTATTCAATTTTATTAATATCGCCAGCCTATCATACACGTTGGACTTAGTTTCTTTTTAAAACATAATCATGAATACGATGATAAATCGGGGAAGTTTTCAGACCCAGTTAGCTTCCATTATGGAAATGCTAAGCAAAGCTGCTGTGGTTGAAATCGGTAAACTTGTCGACGAGTGCTCGGCCGTTCTACGTTCTGAAATATCCCAGCACATGAATGAGAACGATGCATTAAAGAAGAAATGTTATCTGCTAGAGATTGAATTAAAGACTGTAAAACTCCACGAGCGTAAAAGGGTCATTGCCAACCGTTGTCAGAATGGAGTTCAGGTCTCGGGACAAATATTTACGCATCGAGCAACAGAGAACCGAGGTGAGCATTTTTAGACGGTAACGTTAGCTAGCTTGCTACTGTAGCCGATTAGAATACATTCCACGATCTACGAGTTAAGACTGGTGTGGGCAGACTTTAGATACAACTAGTGATTTCACCACCCAACGAATAACCCGCAATTAGCTGCACACATTGTTCTATGTAATTGCGGGCTATTCTTTGGGTGATGTAAACAGTACATTGTTAGTTTTTGATAACTTTTTATGTGACATCGGCCAAACAGCCAAATAACGTTACTCCATCTAAACGTGACTAAATTCTCACTTGCGGTACAGTTCTAGAGACATAACACCCTCTACTTTCATGTTACGTTAAAAAAAACATTTCACAAATCTTCCGTTTACACGAAGGTGTTCGTAGACGCAGATGGCTAACGGCAGGGTAGCCTAGTGGTTAGAGCGTTGGCCTAGTAAACGAAAGGTTGCAATTTCGAATCCCCGAGCTGACAAGGTACAAATCTGTCGTTCTGCCCCTGAACAGGCAGTTAACCCGCCGTGTTCTTAACTGATTTGCCTAGTAAAATAAAGGTAAAATAAATAACACAGGTATTCCTCTGTCTTCCAGTTGTTTTCTGTAAACGAGCGCTGTAACATTTGTCCGTGTAGTGGTAATTGTCCCTGTAGTGGTAATTTAACCGTTTGTTAAACTTCATCTAAGCATTCAACATCATAGTCCCCTCCAAGCTCAGGACCTTGGAACGAAACACCTCCCTCAGCAACTGGATCCTGGACTTGGCCCCCAGGTGGTGAGGGTGGGCAACAACACATCTGCCACACTGACCATCAACACCGAGGCCCCTCAAGGTTGTGTGCTTAGTCCCCTCCTGTTCACCCACAACTGCGTGGCTGTGGACGACTCCAACACCATCAAGTTTTCTGACAACATGATGGTGGTAGGACTGATGACTATGAGGCAGCCTATAGGGAGGAGGTCAGAGACCTGGCATTGTGGTGCCAGCACAGCAACCTCCCCCTCGACGTCAGCAAGAGAAAGGAGCTGATCGTGGACTACAGGAACAGAGGGGCGAGCATGTCCACATCGATGGGGCAGTGGTGGAGAGGGTTGAGAGCGTCAAATTTCTCAGTGTCCACATCACTAAAGAATTAACATGGTCTGCACATTTGTGAAGAGTGCATGACAGCACCTCTTTCCCACTCAGGAGGCTGAAAAGATTTGGCCTGGGCCCTCAGATCCTCAAAGTTCTACAGGTGCACCATTAAGAGGGTCTTGACTGGCAGCATCAACACTTGGTACGGCAACTGCAAGGCACCTGACCGCAAGGCGCTACAGAGGGTGGTGAGAGCGGCCCAGTACATCACTGAGGCCGAGCTCCCTGCCATCGAGGACCTCTACACAAGGCAGTGTCAGAGGAAGAACCAAAAAATTGTCCGATGCCAGCTCCCCAAGCGATACAGACTGTTTTCTGCTGCCGCATGGCAAGTGGTACCAGTGCAAAAAGTCTGAAACCAACAAGATTTCTAAATAGCTAATCAAATGGCTACTCGGACTACCTGCAGTGACCCTTTTTTTGCACCAACTCTCTTGCACCGACTATGCACACATTGGACTCTACCCACACACACATACTTACACCCCAACATACACACTTTCACACTCACCACATACGCTGCTGCCACAGTTGATTATCTATCCCGTTGCCTAGTCACTTTACCCCTACCTATATGTACATATCTACCTTAATTATGTCGTACCTCTGCACATAGAATCAGTACTGGTATTCACGGTATATAGCCATGTTATTTTTTATGAATTATTCACTGTGTATTTATTCCTTGTATCACTATTTTGCATTTTGGAAAAGGACTCGTAAGCAAGCATTTCACTATTTGTCTACCCCGGTTTACGACTTCATGTCAAATACTTTTGGATTTGATATGACAATCTCGTCTTTGTCCACAAAGCTGCTATTCATCTTGCCTGTAGACAACTCTGCAAGCATGTATGTACTTCCAAAAGCGGTCTAAATAAAAATGTATAAGGAACCAAACATTTTTTTAATGTGTTGTTTTTGACCAGAAGAGCTACCAATTGGCACCTCTTCCGGTCGAACACAATACTTAATTCTTTTTTTTCTGTTGCTTGTCAATTTTTATTTAGACCTTTTTTGGAAGTACATCCTGTGCGTAACAGCAGTAAAGGGCGATAGTTGCTGCAGGGCAGGCATATTTGGTGAGTAACTTATTTTAATGTTATAACGCTTGCAGAGCTGTTTACTGGGAAGATGAATGGCGGCTGGTTCAGCCACGGTCAGTATATTCATGATAGACGTTCCCATTTTCAGAGAAGCAGTCTGCCCCCGCGATAGAGAGTGTCTTTGGTAAGGACTGGTGCATGGATCTATGGAGAGATGGGGAGTCAATCCCTCAGGATAAAGAGACAACAATTGGATCGGCCATCTTGGGCGATGATGGGGTCACTCAGGTCAGATTTATGAATATCCTTGAATGGTACATCTCTGCCAGCCAGGCTGTCCCAATTTTCTCCCTTCCCCTGACCTTAGTCCTACCCATTTGATGTTTGCAGATCTGTAAGGTTAAAGACTGAGTAGTGTGGTGGAAGCTGAGCGTTTTATACCTATCCAGAGTTCAGATCAAAGGGTTAGGGCCTAGGGAAAGGGTTAAGGAGTGAACTGGGACTGAAAGGCTTGGATCACAATGAAGGTTAAAGGTGCTTCTGTTACATTCAGAATAAAAAAGAAGGATAATAACGGTCTCTCACCTGTCTTGTGTAGGCAATAGACTCGGAGGACAATGAGCCTGACTTGGTGTTTATCAAAGAAGAGCTGTTTGAGGATCAGCCAGTGGACCAGCAGAGGGGACATGCAAGCAACAGAAAAAGTATGTGTGTCGTGATCATTGAAATTCGGGACAGCTCATTCATATGTAAAATAAATGACATCCTTTCATGAAGGAAGGATGCACGTTGCAATTGTAAGTCTCTGGATAAGAGTTGTATGCTACTATGACTTGTTAAGGAACTAGGGCTGTGGCGGTGGTGACATCTTGTCAGCCTGTTATTGTCATGCGAAAGATAGCTGGTCTCACGGTAATTGACTGTTAATTAACATAAATACGTTTAGCATCTCCAGGCTCCACTGGTACTCTGATGCGTGCCTTTGGAATGTTTTCAAAAGTTGAATACATCAATTGACTATACGCCGCAATCACACATTAATTATTTTAGGCAGGTCTGATGTAATGTTATGATATGAAGAATTGATTTCAGAAGAACAGAATGAGTTGGCCAACTCTTATCTGGCTATGCACCATGCCATAGGCTTGTTCATTTAGCAGACAAGATATGCTTATAAGATCTGTGCCATTATTTTATATTATATTTTTTTATATTAAGAATAATATAATTGAAGTTACCTGAATAAAATAGAGTGGATGTGCGCATATGAAGAGGCTATGTTGAGTATAAAATGGATAAAAATTACCGCTCAGGAAGGAGACACGTTCTGTCTCCTAGAAATTACCTTACTTTGGTGCGAAAAGTGCAAATAAATCACAGAACAACAACAAAGAACCTTGTGAAGAAGATGCTGGAGGAAATAGGTACAAAAGTATCTATATCCACAGTAGAACGAGTCCTATATCGACATAACCAACTAGCCTACCTGGTTAAATTAAAGGGGTGAAAAAAAAATATATATAAAAATGTTTAAAAACTTGAAAGGCCGTTCAGCAAGGAAGAAGCCACTGTTCTAAAACCACCATAAAAAAAAGCCAGACTACGGTTTGCAACTGCACATGGGGACAAAGATAGTAGTTTTTGGAGAAATCTCCTCTGGTCTGATGAAACAAAAATAGAACTGTTTGGCCATAATGACCATCATTATGTTTGGAGGAAAAAGGTGGAGGCTTGCAAGCCGGAGAACTCCATCCCAACCGTGAAGCACAGGGGTGGCAGCATCTTGTTGTGGGGATGCTTTGCTGCAGGAGGGACTGGTGCACTTCATAGAATAGATGGCATCAGGAGGTAGGAACATTTTGTGGATATATTGAAGCAACATCAAAATACATCAGTCAGGAAGTTTAAAGCTTGGTTTGCAAATGTGTCTTCCAAATGGACAATGACCCCAAGCATACTTCCAAAGTTGTGGCAAAATAGCTTAAGGACAACAAAGTCAAGGTATTGGAGTGGCTATCACACAGTTCAAAGACCTCAACCCTATAGAAAGTTTGGGCAGAACTGAAAAAGCGTGTGTGAGCAAGGAGGACTTTACAAACCTGACTCAGTTACACCAGCTCTGTCAGGAGGAATGGGCCAAAATTCACCTAACTTATTGTGGGAAGCTTGTGAAAGGATACCTGAAACGTTTGACCCAAGTTAAACAATTCGAAGGCAATGCTACCAAACGCTAATTGAGTGTATGTAAACTTCTGACCCACTGGGAATGTGATGAAATTCTGATATTGGTATTTCACATTCTTAAAATAAAGTGGTGATCCTAACTGACCTAAGACCGGGGAGTTTTACCAGAATTAAATGTCAGGAATTGTGAAAAACTGAGAACATGTATTTGACTATGTGAACTTCAGACTTCAACTGTATCTGTCGATGTTCCCTTGCCATCCATGTGTAATATGTGGTAGACTATGTATTGTATAACGGCACAATCATCTTTTCTTCGGGCTTGGCCTCATATGGCCTGATGCATACAGGTGTTTTGAATTAATCATTTCCTTGTTAGGCTTTGAAACATCCACAATGACCATGTTTTCCTATTGATCAATTTAAAGAAAAGTTCAATCTGTTTTAAAAGCACATACTGTTTTCATGTTTGTGATTTTTCGACTGCATTTGCAGTGGTTAGAGCCCTGAGTACCAGACCATTAGGACCTGATGAGTTAGCGAGTTGGGTACTACTAATTTTACTGCAGTCGTGACTCGTGACTGCCGGTGTGGCAGTAATACGGTCACTGCAACAGCCCTATATGGGACTGGTTATTGAACTGTTTCACAGCTGTGGTGCCGGTATTGAGATTTGTTTTCATTTGTACTGTACAGGGAGCGTAGCTGTGGAGGATGCTCCAGCAGTAGAGCGAGCAGCTGCCAGTCAACTTCACCTATACAAGGGGGACTTGAACACATACCCTGCAGGCAGCCAACAGGTACAGCCTGACACAGAGCAGCCCACATCCATTGAGAGCCTCATGGAAGATCCCACTCTGGCTGGTCTGGTTGACCACACAGCAGTGCCTGGCCCTGACACAGCCGATGGGATGTACATGGACTATCCTCCCCGCAACACATACGTACCAAGAAACCGGCCAAGCCACCAGCAGGGAACTGGAAAAGACCTGAAGCAGCAGTTTGACTGTTTGTTTTGTGGGAAGAGCTTTGGTTATTTGAGCTACTTGAAAGTCCACATCAGACGCCACTCTGGAGAGAAACCGTTTGGCTGCACCGTTTGCGGGAAGCGCTTTGCTCAGAAGACGTACCTGAAGCTGCATCAGCGTACACACTCTGGGGAGAAACCTTACAGTTGTACAGAGTGTGGGAAGAGTTTCTCTCAGAAGAGCTCGTTGAATGTCCACCTCCGGAGTCACACCGGGGAGAAGCCTTATAGTTGTGTCGACTGTGGGAAGAGCTACACCTATAAACACGGTTTTAACACACACCAATGTTTCAATTAATTAGATTTTAAATTTACATTTCAACCTTGTTTTGAAAATTGGCAACATCTTTAACCGTATTGTAATCATGGTGGTTTTCGGTAGGTAGATTTTTTTAAAAATAATATAAAGTTATCATTTTTGCTACTGTGTGCCCTAATGAACATGATCAAGCTGTTACTCTTCACTACATGGCAGAGAACTGTTCCATTCAAGTTTTCACTCTGCTCTGTCTGTAGGATTGCACACAAACACTGCCTTGTTGTCCCACAATTGGCAAGAGACTAGATGCCCCACTGTTAGATGAATAGACATTTTTGAAATATCTCTAAAGACATGTACTGTTTGTGTTAAACAGTGGTGGTCCAGATACCAGTTGTTTGTGCTACTGTGAAGAATGCCAGTGTAGTAGACCGGTCATGTAAACATGTGCCAAATAATTATCTGTAATGAATTAAATGGGTACAGTAATACATTTACTTATTTGTACTCCATATGTTATAAAAATGTAAACATGGCAATGATTAAATGATTGAAATTGTATACCATTAATGGTGTTTTAATTATGAAAGCAAACTAAGTTTACAGTAGATGAATATATTCCAGGAAAACAACTGACACAATCATAGAAGCCTTATGTACAAAACAAGTATAAAATGCACTGCTGGGAACAGAACTTGAAAACATCCATTTAATGATATCTTATGTCATTTGTACCAACGTATAGAGGACAATGCAGATACAGTGCCAGCTTGCATCAAACATTGGCAAGTTAATTCCTTGAGCCTAAAATATAGAACAGGCTAGTGGTAGGTAAACATTGCAATACTCATGCGCCACGTTCTTTGCAAAATAAGACTTCAATTTACTTTTATTGTAGGTAAATCATAACATGTTAGTGTTGTAGCGAATTCAGACAAATAAAGCCTACAACATACTGTAGTGTATTTTGGGTGGGGGGTCTCCCCACGGACTCCCAGGTCCAGCGTCCAGATCCAAACCCCTTGACAAGGTCGCTATGTGACGTTAAGGTCGCTCCAATATTGTGAAGTATGACATACACTAGACAGTATTTGGTTCTCCAGTTTGAGCAGAGCAGGCACACAATCCTTTAAAGGGGCAATCAGCGGTTCAGATGAGAGGCCTCCCCACCCTTTTCGGTAAAAAGCTGAGGGCTGGGCCTGGAGAAATGTAGGCTAACAACTCAAATTCATAGAGCTATCGATGCAAGGACTGACCATCAAAATTATAGTTTTATCCATGTTTTGAGGCTATTTAGGGTGGCAGCCTAGTCGTTAAGAGTGTTGCCCTAGTAAACGAAAGTCACTGGATCAAATGCCAGAGCTGACAAGGTGAAAAATCTGTCGATGTGCCCTTGATCAAGGCACTTAACCCTAATTGCTCCTGTAAGTCGCTCTGGATAAGAGCGTCTGCTAAATAACAAATGTGTTTATTTACTTTGTTTATGTTGGGTTCTGATGGGGTACAACAGTTCAACTAAGCTCATGAGGCATTAAGTTATATTCTTCAGCAATAAATGAGTACATAATTTCTAAGTCCCAAAATAGATGTAGCTACTGCAGCTTGCCCCTTTAAGTCAAGAGTATTGCAATCAACCAAAAATACTTCATTTATTTTTATGAACGGTCATGTGTGTTTGGAGCAGTTGCTGATTGACAAAAGACAACTGACACTTAGAACATTTGTGCACTTGCTTCTTTTTCTTATCATCTTCCTTTTCACCGTGAGCTTTGGCCAAGTGCTGAGTGAGGTATACTTTCTGGGTGAAACCAATTTCGCATGTGAGGCATTTGTACGGTTTCTCACCAGTGTGAAGGCGCATGTGACACTTCAGATTGCCCTTCTGTGTGAATCCTCTCCCGCAGACAGTGCACGTGTGGGGTCTCTCTCCCGTGTGCACCAGGTGGTGTATCCTCAGGCTTGACGGACAGCTGAAAGACTTGCCGCAGTAATGGCAAAAGTACTTTGAGCTGTTCGAGGCCAGATAATCGGGAGCAACACACTTGTGTTTTTTGAGCTGAGTTTTCCCAGGATAACAGTTCTTACACACACTGCAGTACAGCGATTTGTGAGATCTCATATGCATCGTCAGATGGTTCTGCCGCAAGAAAGTCTTCTTACAAATCACACAACTTAACTTGTTTGTGTCGGATTTACTATGGGAGTGTAAGTTAAACCTATTAAAGTAACTGAAAGTCTTAGTCTTCCCAGCAGTCTTTCTAGCAGTCTTTCTAGCTTTGCTTTTTGACTTTGCTAAAGACTTCTTTGCATACGTTGGCTTTGTGATGTGTTCATCTTGTCCTTCGTTGGGCAACAGCTCGGTATCGTCTGGTAGGAACTCGTTCGTCTCATCGTCCTCAATGGGAAATACATGTTCGCCATATTCCTCCTCCACTCCGTCGATGGATATGAAACGTAAAGTGTGTCCTGTGGAGACATCCGTAGTTGACATCTCCCGTACCTGTTTATCCCGTCTTCCTGGCCTGTCCTGGCGGAAGGAATCAAAGGATGGATACTCATTGGAGGGCCCTTCTCTTCCATTGTCCAATAAGTCGTCATCTCCTGAAGCAACAAAGAAAATACAAAAAGAAGAATACACTTACGAGTTGTGGCTTCGATTGCCTGTCCACCTATTCATGAAAAACAATGTCCAACCTCCTCGATGACCAATTAAGAGAGGGTCACAGTGTCTTATAACTGTGCATGTCATCAAAAGCATACAGTTAAACCTATGCGATTTAGCACTACACCAGCCAGGCAATTCAAACATCTCATATTAAAACCTCTAACAACTTTACCGTCTAAAATTATTGTTGGTCTTTCCTGTTGGTCTCTGTTGTTTATGATTTCCACCTCAAAATCCTCCTCTTTAACGTCAGCTTGGCCTGAAGGCACCCCTGTTGACTATGAGAATAAGACAAATCTTTTTTTAGAGCCACTTGAAAAATGTAGACACTAAATAACAAAATGCATTGAAGGAATAAGACTTCTAAAACATGACAGAAGGGGTAAGTGTCAATAATGTAGGGGAGCCTCTGATTCACTCATTTCAAAGAACTGGGCATCTGACAGCATGTCCTCTGGTAAGTCTGAGTCCTCTGTTGGTTTCCACAATCCTGCCTAGTGCTTTCTCATATCAGTGCAGATGACGAACAACGGATGAGGCAAGGGAAACTGTCCTCAGTCTACTCACTCACTTTGGCAATGTGTTGCGGACTGTTCTCTGTGCTGTAGGGATCCCCATGGTTCCATAGATCAAGGCACCATTCCTTCCCAAATATTCCTTCGATGGTGGGGGACCCGTTTAGCCCTGGAAGAGAATGCAGAACTGAATTGGCACTTGGGAATATTGTGTCAAACACATTGAAAACAGTGGCCCCTATAGGACGAATAGACTAAAAGGGAAAGGAATGAAGACTATAAAATCCCCATTCTGCATGCATTCTTGTCAACACAACATGCATCCTCCTACTTGTCATGGATGCATTATCAAAAGACCACAACATACCTCTGTCTATTCTGGTGATAGTTTCACCAGTTTGAACACCAACAGAGCGATAGTTTCCAGCCAGCTTGGGAGCTGTGCTTTTCACAATTGTCAGTTCACTTTCCAGATTATGCAATTTATCAATGAGAGCCTCATTTTCTAAAGAAATTCCCGCGTATTCGTCGTCAACCAGTTTGCACACATGAGCCATTGCGGTTCTAGACAGTATTTCCATGATGGAGGACAGTTGTGTGTGAAAAGAAGCGCGTTTAGACATGGCTCTGCGTTATTGTCCAAACACCGTTTGAATTGATATTAAAGTTGTTCAAACTAACCAAATATCTCGTAAATTTCGAACACAAAAAGCCTACCTAACCCAGCTGCTGAACATAATCTAACTGGGAACAAAAACAAGAGGCGATGGAAATTCAATTTCCGGCCGACGCAAACGTATGACGTGAAACAGATTAAAATAGCATACATGTGGATAAAAATATGCTTTGTTAACTCTAACATTTTATAGTTAAACGGAATACATACCAATAATTTGATTAAACATATAGCACCGTAGTAAACGCTACATTTTAAACCTTTATTATTCTGTGGGGCTGTGACCCCATCTACTGGTCCAGAATTATATTACTGTAAAAAAAAAAAAAAAACGCTCCACATCAGTAAAAGGAAGTACGCAATCAGAGGAAAAACTGATTTTTAAAAAGATAATCTGAAAATGACAGTGAATGCATATGGTCAAAAAAAGCTAAAATGTACTTATTTGAGAAGCAACACTTTATTTCTACCTTTCTGAGAATCTGAAATGTTGGTGAATTATCCATCCATGACATTGTGCTGTACAACAATGCATTTAATTACATCCATTAATTATTCTATACGTTTGTCAGAGACAGTTAATGACACAATGAAAAAATGTCTCAGTGATTTGACTAGAGCAACAATGCATCACTAAATAATTTGGGGATTTAGTTAAGCAGCTAATCTTAGAAGAACATAGAAAGTACAAAATGGTGAAATCCACATGAGTCTGAGGAACAAGTGGTGTCTACTTCCACAAAATTGGCAGTTACATAAAAATAAATAGACAAAAAACCTGGGACAAGGAGAGCCCGGTCATGGCTAGAAGGGATACAGCTTTTGTCAAATGAACGTCAGATTTGGCTTTTCGTAGCAGGTTAGGAGAATTTACGCAGCAGATTAGGAGAATTACGGTTAGGAAAAGGGTTTGGGTTATTGATGCTAATTTGGGGATTTTGAGCTAGCGCCCAATTGACTCCCATTCACTGTTTGAAGGAGAGCTCTTCTTGTCCCAGAGTTGCCCAGAATGCACCGCATGGACCAAGTGATTGGTCGACAGTCTTCTGGGTGAAGCGTTAAACATTCCCCCATTCATTGCCCAATGGGACTGCTGTCTCATCCTTTCTCTAATATCTCTGGTACAGTCTCAGTTCGATCCCTTCCCCTCCCTTTGGCCCTAACCCTTTGACACTTGCATATATGTAAGATAGAAGCAATACGGTGAAAGATGTACCCCTAGCTACACTGCTTATACCTATCCAGACCCTTTAGACATGCCAACATTGAGGGGTTAGGGCTACGGGGGGGATAGATAGGGAGCAATATGGGATCGGATGTCTGATGTAACAGACAGGCTAGTGGCTGGACGCAGGCCCCTTCACTCCCATGACCCTGAAAGTGCTGCTGGCAATCTTTTCGTAGAGCAGGAACACGAGGGCAGCGGTCAGGACAGTCTGTAGGAGTTTAGCTTCCAGGCCTTTGAACAGGCCCAGCATGCCATACTTCCTAATGGCGGGAGAGAGTGTCGAAAAACAGAATATGTAGGAGATGAAGGCATTGGCTGCGTTCCAGGTAGTGGTCTGTGCAATGGTGCTGCACATATGATCAGATCTCACAGCACCTGGAGAAGTGTTTGACATCTCAGGAAACACATGAATATGGTATAAGAATCCTCTGAGATGCACAGCACGACGGCAATAAGACAACCTGGAACGCAACCAAGGACTAAGTCTGGGTGTGGTAGCAGTCATGGTGCTTGGTAAATAAAATGTTGAAATAAGGTAGGCAGGTGTGTGTGTGTGTGTGGACCAACCTCACTCTAATGATCAGCAGGTGCATCACACTTCTCAGGCTGTTGACAAGTGGCGATCCGCCTGTGTGCTGCATGTGTTGACCAAACTGAGAACGAGATGCAGATAACGAGCAGTGCTCCACTGGAATAACACTAAACATTGGGACAGCCCAATGTTTCACAGCAGAGCACTAAAACGCAACCTCCAAACTGGCGGACACACTCATACAGTCACAGGACAGACAGACAGCCCTCACGAAAGAGTACTACAGAATTACTACACAGAACCTATTTGTGCATTAGCGGCAACGCAGAGACTTGTGGGGATTGTGTGGTGTAGTTTACACACTACTCAAGATACACAAGTAAAGTTTTGTGGTGTCCGGTAGGAAAACAGTAGTGTCTCCAGTAGTAATCAGGTAGAGAGTTTTACTACTTGATGTTGGTAGCCGAGCTGTTTGCTAGTGTAACGGATGTGAAGTGGCTAGCTAGTTAGCGGTGTTCGCGCTAAATAGCGTTTCAATCGGTGACGTCACTTGCCCTGAGACCTTGAAGTAGTAGTTCCCCTTGCTCTGCAAAGGCCGCGGCTTTTGTGGAGCGATGGGTAACGATGCTTCGTGGGTGACTGTTGTTGATGTGTGCAGAGGGTCCCTGGTTCGCGCCCGGGTATGGGCGAGGGGACGGTCTAAAGTTATACTGTTACCATTGAAATGTAGCTATATAGCCCCTGTTTTCGGCATGCGAGTTAATAAGAAGGTGTGTTTGTATGCAGATGTACAGTATGTTCATACTGGTATACTTACCTCGACATAAGAAGACTGAAGACCATTGTTGGTAAGATTAATATTGTTTCTCAAATATTTATTAGTTCGTCTTATGTGACTTCTGTTAGCAGAGGATTGACAATGGCTTATAATTGTTTGTTTCTTGTACTTGTCTTTATATTCTAAATATACATAAGGATGAACAAAAAGTGTAAATATCTAATTTTTTTGCTATTACATTTGTATAAACATTTCTTGTTTGATGATATAACTACATGTGCACTAGTCTAGTAGAGACACAGTAGTGACACAAGAAGATGTCAATAGTGAACAGGCCCAGCATGCCATACTTCCTAATGGCAAACAGTTGTAAATGTGTCAGTCTTCATTTGTAATTCAAATGGGTTTATGTGGGAAATGAAAAGGTATCAGGAGAAAATCAGTACTGACACAACACTACACACTGAATGTGTAGGCATTAAGTAGTAATTCAATAGTGAACATGTAGGAATTGTGGTAGAATGTGTAGGTTTTAAGTAATAGATACCCAAAAGCTCAGTAGTTACACAGTAACTAGGAAATACGTAGTGTTCACAAGTCTTGAAACGCCTCCTTTTATCACTCATTACTACTTGTGTAACTACAGAAATCACCACTGGTTTACTACACATCTCAAACAAATAGCAAAACCACGGTTTTGTGTAGATCTTGGGTAGAAGTGATTCAGTAGTACCTTTTCATGAGGAACATTCACACAAACACACGCATGCTCACATACACACACTGCTCTTACCCTCAGGATGGACTGTACAGTCTGTAAATCAAATCAAATCAAATCAAATTTATTTATATAGCCCTTCGTACATCAGCTGATATCTCAAAGTGCTGTACAGAAACCCAGCCTAAAACCCCAAACAGCAAACAATGCAGGTGTAAAAGCACGGTGGCTAGGAAAAACTCCCTAGAAAGGCCAAAACCTAGGAAGAAACCTAGAGAGGAACCGGGCTATGTGGGGTGGCCAGTCCTCTTCTGGCTGTGCCGGGTAGAGATTATAACAGAACATGACCAAGATGTTCAAATGTTCATAAATGACCAGCATGGTCGAATAATAATAAGGCAGAACAGTTGAAACTGGAGCAGCAGCACAGTCAGGTGGACTGGGGACAGCAAGGAGTCCTCATGTCAGGTAGTCCTGGGACATGGTCCTAGGGCTCAGGTCCTCCGAGAGAGAGAAAGAAAGAGAGAAGGAGAGAATTAGAGAACGCACACTTAGATTCACACAGGACACCGAATAGGACAGGAGAAGTACTCCAGATATAACAAACTGACCCTAGCCCCCCGACACATAAACTACTGCAGCATAAATACTGGAGGCTGAGACAGGAGGGGTCAGGAGACACTGTGGCCCCATCCGAGGACACCCCGGACAGGGCCAAACAGGAAGGATATAACCCCACCCACTTTGCCAAAGCACATCCCCCACACCACTAGAGGGATATCTTCAACCACCAACTTACCATCCTGAGACAAGGCCGAGTATAGCCCACAAAGATCTCCGCCACGGTACAACCCAAGGGGCGCAACCCAGACAGGCCGACCACAACAGTGAATCAACCCACCCAGGTGACGCACCCCCCAGGGACGGCACGAGAGAGCCCCAGCAAGCCAGTGACTCAGCCCCGTAACAGGGTTAGAGGCAGAGAATCCCAGTGGAAAGAGGGGAACCGGCCAGGCAGAGACAGCAAGGGCGGTTCGTTGCTCCAGAGCCTTTCCGTTCACCTTCCCACTCCTGGGCCAGACTACACTCAATCATATGACCCACTGAAGAGATGAGTCTTCAGTAAAGACTTAAAGGTTGAGACCGAGTTTGCGTCTCTGACATGGGTAGGCAGACCGTTCCATAAAAATGGAGCTCTATAGGAGAAAGCCCTGCCTCCAGCTGTTTGCTTAGAAATTCTAGGGACAATTAGGAGGCCTGCGTCTTGTGACCGTAGCGTACGTGTAGGTATGTACGGCAGGACCAAATCAGAGAGGTAGGTAGGAGCAAGCCCATGTAATGCTTTGTAGGTTAGCAGTAAAACCTTGAAATCAGCCCTTGCTTTGACAGGAAGCCAGTGTAGAGAGGCTAGCACTGGAGTAATATGATCAAATTTTTTGGTTCTAGTCAGGATTCTAGCAGCCGTATTTAGCACTAACTGAAGTTTATTTAGTGCTTTATCCGGGTAGCCGGAAAATAGAGCATTGCAGTAGTCTAACCTAGAAGTGACAAAAGCATGGATTAATTTTTCTGCATCATTTTTGGACAGAAAGTTTCTGATTTGATCTGTAGTGGGTATGTGACTGTGGTGGCCACTGCTTTGGCACCAATCAGAAAGACCTCAAGAGACAACAGCTAGAGAAATGGACAGAAACAGTATCAGGATCAGTTAGTTCCAGAATAAATAGGGTTGGGCAGGTATATAAAATACAGCATACCAGGGTATTTTTATATATTGGAGGTATGACTTCCAATACAATGGAAGTGTTTGTGAATGTCAATTTTTGTACTTTTTAAATCAATATTTTGAATCAAGATGTGTACGGATGTTTATTTATAAAACCCTCTTAGGCCTCACTCCCTCCTATCTGAGATACCTACTGCAGCCCTCATCCTCCACATACAACACCCTTTCTGCCAGTCACATTCTGTTAAAGGTCCCCAAAGCACACACACCCCTTGGTCGCTCCTCTTTTCAGTTTGCTGCAGCCAGCGACGGGAACGAGCTGCAAAAAAAACTCAAACTGGACAGTTTTATCTCTATCTCTTCATTCAAAGACTCAGTCACGGACACTCTTACTGACAGTTGAGGCTGCTTCGCGTGATGCATTGTTGTCTCTACCTTCTTGCCCTTTGTGCCGTTGTCTGGGCCCAATGTTTGTACCATGTATTGTGTTTCCACCATGTTGTCGTCATGTGTTGCTGCCATGCTGTGTTGTTATATTATGTCTCTCTTTATGTAGTGTTGTGGTGTCTCTCTTGTCATGATGTCTTTTGTTCTAATTTAAAAATGAAATAAAAATTAAATCCCAGCCCCCGTCCCCACAGGAGGCCTTTTGCCTTCTGGTAGGCCATCATTGTAAATAAGAATTTGCCTAGTTAAATAAGTACTGGTTGACAGATAAAGCTAATGATTCCTCTTTGCTTTTCTGTTATACCATTTATTTTGGTAGTGAGGGAGGACTGAAGGGCTTTTTCCCATCAATGAGAATTCAATTCCCATCGATAATTTTACCCAGTCTTTGCAAGTAATCCCTTCGCCCCCTCCCATTTACCGCTCTGTGAACCAAGCTTCTCATCTGCCTCTTCAAGCCCTCATAGATCATGAACTGGACAGCCGGGTTGAGCACCAGCAGGAGAGAGGGGAATGTCCCGTTCCACAGGGCCCCCACCCCTTCCTCCTCAATGATCTGCACCAAGGCATCTGAGGGGAGGAGAGAGGGACACTGTTTACCCTAGAGACAATCTGACATAGTGACAAATAAACCAGACTAGGACAACAGTAGTACGATGTGTGTGTTGCCTGCGTGTTTGAAAGAAATAGAGAAAGACAGAGGGAGAGTGTGTATGTGTCTGTACGGAGAGAGAGAGAGAGAGATGATGCTGGCTGAAGAGGCAGTGGGCACAGGGATGGAGCTAAACTTGTCCCCAGAGAGACAGACATTAAACTGGCACACATCTACAACTTTATCTGTTTCCAACACTCATACTGCAGCTGCCTTTACCCATGATGCCTGAGTAGTTAGTGGGACGGAGGTCTGCATTGCGGAACTTTTCCCCCTGAAGCTTGAGCCGTGTGTTGACCACCCACAGCGGAGTGGTCATAAGCACGTTCACTACACCCGCAGAGAGATGGGGAGAGAGAAAGCTCAGAGTCATTGCATGACACTGTTTAAGTGTTGTTACGTCTTAATAACCTACCTGCAGCGGTGCCCATTAGCAGGTCTCTGCTTGGAGTTGACTTGTGTCCCCGGAGCCAGCTGGCTCTCAGGCTGTGGAGGCAGTAGAAGTAGATGAAGTTGGAGCAGCAGAGACTGCAGATCACTGGGAGCCAGCCACTGTAGGGCGCCAGCCTGCAGAGAGGACAGGCAGGGGGACAGACACAACCTCAGGTGATTCTGTTCAAATACAAAAAGGCTAAAAGAGCAGAGAGAGAAAGCAGAACGAGAGAAAGACAGAGCTCTTGTTAACAAAGGGGGTGTTTTGTTAACAAAGGGGGTGCTGTTGGGGCTGTGTTTCTGGACCTAAGGAAGGCTTTTGATACTGTTAACCATGAGATTCTCATCACAAAATTGTCCAAGTTCAACTTTTCCCCTGATGCCTTGAGATGGATGAAATCATACCTTGAAGGCAGAACTCAGTGTGTCAGAGTGAGCAATGAGCTGTCGCCCACTCGTAGCAATGATGTGGGCGTGCCCCAAGGGTCAATACTGGGGCCCCTCCTGTTCAGCCTGTACATTAATGATCTGCCTTCTGTATGTACTGGGTCTGAAGTTCAAATGTATGCAGATGATACAGTGATATATGTGCATGCAAAGAGCAAACAACAAGCTGCACAAGATCTCACTACTGTAATGGTCCAGGTTACAAAGTGGCTCTGTGACTCGTGTTTGCATCTCAATGTGAAAAAAACTGTTTGCATGTTCTTCACAAAGAGGGCAACAGATGCTACTGAGCCAGATGTCTATGTGTCAGGGGAGAAGCTCCAGGTGGTATCCGATTTTAAGTACCTTGGCATCATACTTGATTCCAACCTCTCTTTTAAAAAGCATGTAAAAGAGGTCATTCAAATAACTAAATTCAATCTAGCTCATTTCCGATTTATACGAAATTGTTTGACTACAGAGGTAGCAAAACTGTACTTCAAATCTATGATACTCCCCACTTAACATACTGCTTGACTAGTTGGGCCCAAGCTTGCTGTACAACATTAAAACCTATTCAGTCTGTCTACAAACAGGCTCTCAAAGTGCTTGATAGGAAGCCCAATAGCCATCATCATTGTCACATCCTTAGAAAACATGAGCTCTTGAGTTGGGAAAATCTTGTGCAATACACTGACGCATGTCTTGTATTCAAGATCCTTAATGGCCTGGCTCCCCCTCCACTCAATATTTTTGTTAAACAGAAAACCCAGACATATGGCAGCAGATCCACAAGGTCTGCCATGAGAGGTGACTGTATAGTTCCCCTAAGGAAAAGCACCTTTAGTAAATCTGCATTCTCTGTGAGAGCTTCCCATGTCTGGAATACACTGCCATCAGACACACATAACTGCACCACATATCACACTTTCACAAAATGCTTGAAGACATGGCTAAAGGTCAATCAGATTTGTGAACATGGTCCCTAGCTGTGTGTTGCCGCTTTCCATGTTGTCTGTAGCTTGTGAGGTATGGAAACACTTTTTTGCTTTTATGAATTTTGTTTTGCTGCTTTTTGTTCTATGTTGCTCTGTCTGTATGCTACGTCTTGCTTGTTCTATGTTGCTCTGTCTGTATGCTATGTCTTGCTTGTCCTATGTTGCTATGTCTTGCTTGTCCTATGGTGCTATTGTCTATATTGTAATTGTTTTTAATAACCTGCCCAGGGACTGTGGTTGAAAATTAGCCGGCTGGCTAAAACCGTCACTTTTACTGAAACGTTGATTAATGTGCACTGTCCCTGTAAAAATAAAATAAACTAAACTAACTAACAACCCCTCTTCCTTGACAATTTCTGACAGAATGGCAGGAGTGGACCTGGCTTTCCTCTTCTCATCCACTATAGAAAAAGAGGAACAGAGAGAATAGACATGACTTGCAACGAGATATCTTATGTCCTCTATTCAGTTTGCCACAAAGGCTTAAAGATATAGCTAGCCTTACCTTGCAGCCGTAGTCTTGCAGTGTCAAGTGGGAAGAAAACGGTCACACTCCCTTAAAAACATATAGGCCTACTGTCAAATGTAGGGTCTTCAAAATGTGAACATTTGCTAATATTAGGCTAACCTTATTTATAGGGGATACAGGTATTGGCAGTATTGGCCTGTCAGATAGCAATTTAAAAGAAAAACTGCCCCGTTTTCATGTAATACAGAGAATCTGCAAAAACCTATTATAAAAAAAGGCAATGCACATAAACAAAGTTAACTTACCACTGCTCCTGCCATTGCATGCACCAATCTTTCATACGAGAAAACTTCAGAAAATCGAAATTCTCGAGTGCTCATTTTAATTGCGGGAGATACAAATGTAAACTCGACAGTTTTGTTTGCATTCCACTATGCAAAATAGTTAGTTAAAAATTTTTAAAAATCAGTTCCTTCCAGAGAACATCAACACGGCTGAATGCTCTTATGGGTTTTTCCTCATAGACATTAAAACCATTTCCCCCCGAATGCACTTCGTACTAATTTTACATCCAGGTCGTTCCTATGGCCAATGGTACATATATTCCCTTTCCCAATAAGGTGATTGGACAATAGGAGATGCCGCGTGTTCATTTTATTGGCTTTTCCAGTTGTCACTCAAACAAATGAAACGGCAGGGCTGCCTTCAGTAGGCATTTACTTTCTGGAACACTCAATTGAACGGAAACGTTGCTGTACTGAGAATGACCAGTTGAAGAACGGGGACGGGTTGTCATACTGTACAGTATTTGGTTGGAAAACGCTGTCAACAGTATCACTGCCATTTAAATACACTCATTATTTCAAGCCACACCCACCAAACCGCAGCAAACGTACCTCAGTCGGTTCAAGAACGTTTTGGGTAAACGTGTCGTTCAGTACAAACCGTTCCGCAACATAGCAAACGCTCAAGCGAACAAAACGCATCTCAGGCTTGTCCAGATACAGTACCACAGACATAATGGTTTAGTTATAAAACAAAAATGTGGACTAGGCTGCTGAGGGGAGGACTGCTCATAATAATATTTGTAATGGAGCAAATGGAATGGCATCAAACACATGAAACCATGTGTTTGATACCATTCCATTAAAACTTCTTCAGGATCAGTGTCCCTTCCACGGGACGGTTGAGCTAACGTAGGCTAATGCGATTTGCATGAGGTTGAGCTAACGTAGTAGGCTAATGTGATTAGCATGAGGTTGAGCTAACGTAGGCTAATGCGATTAGCATTAGGTTGTAAGTAACAAGAACATTTCCCAGGATATAGACATATCTGACATTGGCAGAAAGCTTAAATTGTTGTTAATCTAACTGCACTGTACAATTTATAGTAGCGACTACAGTGAAATAATGCAATGCTATTGTTTGAGGAGAAAGCACAATTTTAAACATGAAAAGTTATTCATCAATAAATTAGGCACATTTGGGCAGTCTTGATTATTTTTTTTTTTACAGAAATGCATTGGAGTCTAAACTTTGCACACACATTGCTGCCATCTAGTGGCATCTAAATTGCACCTGGGCTGGAATAATACATTATGGCCTTTCTCTTGCATTTCAAAGATTGTACAAAAAAAAGGTTTTTTTTCTTTGTATCATCTTTTACTAGATCTGTTGTGTTATATTCTCCTACATTCCTTTCACATTTCCATAAACTTCAAAATGTTTCCTTTCAAATGGTACCAAATGCATATACAGTTGAAGTCAGAAGTTTACATACACCAAAGCCAAATACATTTAAACTCAGTTTCACAATTCCGGACATTTAATCCTAGTAAAATGTCCCTCTCTTAGGTCAGTTAGGATCACCACTTTATTTTAAGAATGTGAAATGTCAGAATAATAGTAGAGAGAATGACTTATTTCAGCTTTAATTTCTTTCATCACATTCACAGTGCGTCAGAAGTTTACATACACGCAATTAGTACTTGGTAGCATTGCCATAAAATTGTTTAACGTGGGTCAAATATTTCAGGTAGCCTTCCACAAGCTTCCCACAATAAGTTGGGTGAATTTTGTCCCATTCCTCCTTACAGAGCTGGTGTAACTGAGTCAGGTTTGTAGGCCTCCTTGCTCACAGATGCTTTTTTTTCTCTTTTTCTGCCCACACATTTTCTGTAGGCTTGAGGTTAGGGCTTTGTGATGGCCACTCCAATACCTTGACTTTGTTGTCCTTAAGCCATATTGACACAACTTTGGAAGTATGCTTGGGATCAATGTCCATTTGGAAGACCCATTTGCGACCAAGCTTTAAAATCCTGACTGATGTCTTGGCATGTTGCTTCAGTCCCTCCTGCAGCAAAGCACCCCCACAACATGATGCTGCCACCCGTGCTTCATGGTTGGGATGGTGTTCTTCGGCTTGCAAGCATCCCCCTTTTTCCACCAAACATAATGGTCATTATGGCCAAACAGTTCTATTTTTGTTTCATCAGACCAGAGGACATTTCTCCAAAAAGTCCCCATGTGCAGTTAGTTGCAAACCATAGTCTGGCCTTTTTATGGCAGTTTTGGAGTAGTGGCTTCTTCCTTGCTGAGCGACTTTTCTGGTTATGTCGATAAAGGACTCGTTTTTACTGTGGATATAGATACTTTCATACCGGTTTTCTCCAGCATCGTCACAAGGTCCTTTGCTGTTGTTCTGGGATTGAATTGCACTTTTCGCACCAAAGTACATTCATCTCTAGGATACAGTGAGTCTTCTTCCTCACCATTATGATGGCTGCGTGGTCCCATGTTGTTTATACTTGCGTACTATTGTTTGTACAGATGAACATGGTGCCTTCAGGCATTTGGAAATTGCTCTCAAGGATTAGCCAGATTGTGGAGGTCTTGGCTGATTTCTTTTGATTTTCCTATGATGTCAAGCAAAGAGGCACTGTTTGAAGGTAGACCTTGAAATACATCCATGGCTACACCTCCAATTGACTCAAATGATGTCAATTGGCCTATCAGAAGCTTCTAAAACCATGACATAATTTTCTGGAATTTCCCAAGCTGTTTAAAGGCAGTCCACTTAGTGTATGTGAACTTGACCCACTGGAAT
Organism: Oncorhynchus keta; assembly: GCF_023373465.1. Taxonomy (NCBI): domain Eukaryota; kingdom Metazoa; phylum Chordata; class Actinopteri; order Salmoniformes; family Salmonidae; genus Oncorhynchus; species Oncorhynchus keta. The sequence continues at coordinate 4,758,257 of NC_068425.1, forward strand.
TGTGACGAAATGAATTATACATGAAATAATCTGTCTGTAAACAATTGTTGGAAAATGTACTTCTGTCATGCACAAAGTAGATGTCCTAACCGACTTGCGAAAACTATAGTTTGTTAACAAGAAATGTGTGGAGTGGTTGAAAAACTAGTTTTAACGACTCCAACCGAAGTGTATGTAAACCTCAGACTTCAACTGTATATGCATATCCTTGCTTCAGGGCCTGAACAACAGGCAGTTAGTTTTTGGGTATGTCATTTTAGGCAAAAATTGAAAAAAAGGTGCAGATCCTTAAGCGGTTTCAATTCCGCTCCAGCCATTACAAGCCTGTCCTCCCCAATTAGGGTGCCACCAATCTCCTGTGGTTTGGAGTTACTTTTCTGTAATATCTCTGGCTTGGCACTTGTCCCACAATGTTTTCCGGTCATCACATTTACCACAACCACAAAGTTATAAACCCTGCCTATTTCTAAAATAAAGATTCTTAAACTTAACCCCTTTATTTAACTAGGCAAGTCAGTTAAGAACATTAAGAACAAATTCTTATTTACAATAACGGCCTACCCCGGCCAAACCTCCACTAACCTGGACGACGCTGGGCCAATTCTGTGCCGCCCTACAGGATTCCCTATCACAGCTGGTTGTGACACCTCTAGCACTGCGGTGCAGTGCCTTAGGCTCCCAGGTGGCACAGAGGCCTAACACTTTGTGGCTAACTGTTACCTTGAATTAAGACCAAAAAGCATTTTTTAGGATAGACAATTTCGACCTTGTGGCTGTGCCATCTAGTGGAAATCATGTTGTTTTCATAGTCTTGTTCATTCTACAGGCTAGCTACTACACCCGTCTGTATTCTGAATTCTAAACTGTGCTCCTTTCTGGAAAAGGGTATGTTGTTTTATTGTGTTTTGTGGTTGCAAATATTAAAGTTCACTACAAAAATGTACTTTCTGCAGCCCTTTTGACAAATTCTAAACTTTTAACATTTGTAACAGTCATGTCAGGAAATAAATGCATTTTAGACAACTAATCACAGTAATTAATCACAACAAAATTAGAAGACAAATACATCAAGCATCGAGAGGCCTCTTTCCCAATCCAAAGGTATTCAAAAGTCTCTCTTCTTGTCCATGATATGTATTGATGCTTATAGCTACAAATAATCTCTCTACCACCTCAGCAAAAACTTTACAAACAGCCTCCCCACCCCTCCAGGACAGAAAGGCAAAAGAAGCACCCAGTAACACACTGACCAGAGCTGAGTACATCTGCAGAGAGAACCCCAGGCACATGGATACAACCACAGCTACAGTCAAGCCCACTAACCTTCCTATTAGATGTCTGGGTGAGAGTTGCCCCAATTTATCCCACACCAAGAAAACTGACACACCACCACCACCAAGCCACCTTTGCCCTGCACACCACCCCAACCCCAGCACAACTAGGGCCCCCAAGTTGTGGAGGTCCCTCTGTGTCCCTAGGATGGACACTACCAAGGCTCCTGTGGCCATGCACCCAGGAGCCAAACACAGCACCATCCTAGCAGCCCCCACAGCCACTGACACGGTAATGAACTGTGCCATCCTGATCTCACCGCTCTTTGCCACATTCTTCACTGCCCTGACCGTCATGATGCTCATCAAACCAGCGATGACCACCCCACTCACTGCAGCCACCCTGGCCCCCACCCCGCTCCCGCTCACCCCGTTACCCACAACCTCCCACCACACCCCAGGCTCGAGGAGCTCCTCCACCCTGCCCACCCCATCTGCAGCACCCACCCCCAGCCCGATCAGAAGCCCCAAGTAGGGGGCGCGGAGGACCGATGCAACCAGGCCATTAGACCCAGACAGGACCTCTGCTATCCAGACCACTGAGATGGCTGCTAGTCCTCTCAGAAGCCCGATGGCAGCCCCTCTGGCTGTGGATCTCAACACCAGCTCCACACAGAGGTGGTAGTCCAGCGGTCTTGCTGGTGGCAGTGACTCCGCTTCCCCTGGACCCTCCTCCTCTATGTCTTCCAGTCCCAGTACTGTCCATGCTCCAAGAGAGAGAAAGAGAGCTCCCAGACTCACCACTATCAGTGTGGCCCTTACAAACGCCCACTGACGTCCCACGATGCTCCAGCATCTACCCCCTCCTCCTACGTCCTTCTCGTATTTTCTTCTCCCCTGGATGGAGAACGATCTGTCTCGCTCTGTTCCCTCTCCCATCGTTTTGTTTTTGATGAACAATTATTGTTTTTTTTTTACTGTATCACCTAAACTGTACAGTCAGTCATCCTCTCATTGTTTCTCTCCATTGGATGAGTTGAGGCAACCTGTTTTTCTTAGCGAAAGGTGAAACCAGAATTTGGTTATCTGATATCCCCCACCCCCTCAAGAGTGGATCAGTTCCTTCAGTCTGTCTCACGTGGACCACTGAAGGTGCCTCTTCTAAGGAGATCCCTCTCCATCACTGCGGTACTGGTTGCATCTATCGGTTAGAGAACCACGATGGAAACAAGTCGAGACTTGTGTGTCATCCTCAATGATTCGATTTACGCACCTCGACTATACAGTATGTTTCTCTGTTGTTGTCGTTTACAAGCCGGCAACACTATGAAAACACCAATTTAGAAAACATCGCTATCATTTAAGATGATCTTTGTCAAACAATTCACTTACTGTAGCTACAGGTGCTGTTCTCTATGGTTGTTAGCCTGTCTCAGAGCGTCTGCATCTGCCTCGGTCTCGGTCTGAATCGGCCTCATGCATACTGCTTGACAATCAAACCGTTGAGAAGGCTGTGTGTGTGTTTCGGGAGTTACTGGTTGGACCGGATGCCAGACTAGTGAGAACAAGTCTCACCTACTATTTCACAATCCTTATCCATCTGTGTAGGCCTAAATTGTGGTTTCCACTCACCACACCGGTTTCTCCAACCATAACTGCTGCAAACAAATGCTGCTATTGTAAATTACTTTGATTATCATGATCAATCATTAATTAATTAACCATTTAATCAATCAAAATTGTTATTCCATTGTAAATTCTACAACACAATCAATTAACATTATCTGAGTCTCGCGTCCGAAATGGCACCCTAATCCTTATATTATGCAAATTTGAATATGAACCTTCGAACCCAGTTCCCCTCTAATCAGGGACCAATTTAGACCTGGGACACAAGGTGGGTTTTAGCTCATAGAGAGTGCACAATATAGGGAAAAAGAGTACCCCTTCGGTTGCATGCTGAGTCAGCCTCCCCCCGTCTCTCGGCCAGGCTCTGCAGTAGGGCGATTACAGTGTCACTTCAGCTAGTCTCTGCAACAGCGTTTCCACTAGATTATATAGCCATAAACTCAAAATTCATGAAAACAAACATGAGCTTTTTGTACTTATTTTAAGATTAGGCATAAGGTTAGTAGTGTGGTTAATGTTAGGTTTAAAAATCTAAATTTAAGAAGATGAATAGTAAAAATAGGCAGGGTTTAGCCATAATTATGGCTTTGTGGCTATAGAAGTTAGTGACAACCCGGAGCGATGACTGTCACTTCCTGTCTCTCTCAGCCAGTCTCTGCAGCAGGGCAATGACTGTGTCCTGTTTGGAGGAAAGCAGCTCCAGAGCCGTGGCCATCCTACCCAGGGACTCTGCCATGCGCGCCTCCCTCCTCTCGCGCCTCCTCCCCCGGGCCTCCATCCTGCTGCGACGCCCCTGCTCCTCCTTGGCCTGCCCCTCCTGCCTCCTCAGGAACTCCTGCAGCAAGGAGGTGCCTTCTTCTGCTCGCTTCTGCTGCTGGGCCAGAAGGGAGGTAATGGAGGATCCCTTGGAGGAGAAGCGACAGCGCTTCTTTCTGCGGAGGTCTATGCGGCTGAGGTTGGAGGGGATGTGACGGGAGGCAGGGGGCTGTGCGACCGGAGCAGGGGAGGGGTTTGGCTGTAGAGGGTCTGTGTTAATGGCTATCCTGGGAGAGGGCGTGTCCAAGGGGGTGGGAAGAGGGAGGGAGGAGCGGACGGGGGTAGGGGGAGGGAGGGATCTGACAAAGGTGTAGAGAGGGAGGGTGGAGGGAACTGGCGTGTGGAGTGGGAGGGAGGAGGGGACAAGGGTGAGTGTCCGAGTGCATGCAGTGATGAGGTTGCCATGGGGAAGGAGGGGCTTCTGCTCTGTTTTGGTGGTTTCCGTGGCGACGTTCACCTTAGGGATGCTGGTTACTAGGGTAGGGCTGCTAGTGGTCTCGGCGCCGATGGTGTCACCAAGCATGGCATCCATCATCTTATGAGCGAGTGAGAGACAGACAGAAAGAGACAGAATGTTGAGATAAGAGGGTCTTGTTAGCACCCTTGGGCAGCTTTGTTTCTTACTTTCATAATACACCCCCAATGTCACCCAACACTTTCAACAAAATGAAGAGATGGTTGCCTGACAACGTTCACGAAAATTATGCGTGAGCTACGCATGAGTAGAAGGTGGTGTGTTGCTGTGATCCTGAACAGCCCGTTAGCTCGAAACAATGACAAGAAACTGCCATGTGGGGCATTGTAGGTGGCTTGTATCTTGTTTGTGATACCATATCTTGTTTGTGATACCATGTCATGTTTTAAGGTGTTTTGACTTATACCACATCTATGATAATATGGCTCAAATGCGCTAGTTAGCTAACAACTGGCACGGTGTATTTGAGAGACAAACAGTGCTTATTGTGTTTTCAATAAACATTTGAGGACAAAATATAGTTTCAATAATCCTATGATTCTAAGCCAACCCCTGTCTGTTTTGCCCAGAAGATGCACACGCATCGGTTTTCTTGCTAAACAACACACGTCTATCATAATAAAACAAACAAGTACCTCAAAGTACTCCCAGGAGGTTCTGGCCTGGCCGGTCTCCCTGCCTCTGTATTTGACCCTCTTGTAGGTGACGATCAAGTTGTTCCACTTGCGGCGTATCTTCTCAACGGGAAGACAATGACCCTGCTCCTCCAACTCCTTCTGTACGCTCTGGAAGAGCTGCGAACGCTCCCGCGTCCCGTACAGGCTCCAGCGGCGCCCCACTGCTTCGATCAAGTACACGATGGCCTGGTAGGAGAACTCTGGGGAAACCTGGGGAGGAGGCCGAGGAGTCGGGAGGGTCATGACTGCGGCTGAGGAGAGGAAGGAGGTTGGAGAAGAGGGATGTTTAATAAGTATATAAGTACTGTTAAGTCACTCGATCAGCTAGCCAGCATGCATGTGAGATTTGGTTCTGGGTGCTGCGGATAAATGGTACATCTACAGTAGGTGCTTAGACCAAGAAATATAGGAAGAGTCCTATTTATTTGATGTGCCCTATTTATTTTTACTCCCCTCCATCTCCTTCACTCTTTAACGGGAAAAATAAGACTCACCTGGAGCTATCTTTAAGATGGTTTTGCCATCTGCAGAAGTCGAGGAAAAGAAACGGTCAGCACTCACAGGATCTAGTGGACAGAAAGAAAGGCAGGTGTCACGTGCAAAACCGTCAAAATACAGTTTAGTATTTTGCGACAGTTCATAATATCAATAATATTCTGATAATTCATTATAGATTATACAAATATTTATAAGGTGTGCAGAGAATGTTCCTGTTTCTCCCGGTTTGCCTTTTACGTCCAATACCTTCACTATTCAGCTCTGGGTGTGCGGTAGATTCGGCCTATTATCTAATAGTGTTTTTAAAGTAAAAGTTAAAGTTCCTGTGAGACAAGACAAAAATATATGCTCTCGCTGTCTTACTTGTACGGTACCAACAACTTACACAGTACGATGGGTTTGCTGGTCGTTTTAGTTGCTAGCCGCCCATGCTGTGTTGAATATCCTGCATGGTCTTCTATTGGACCGCCTTCTCCCGGAGAAATATCATGACGAGCTACAGACTCCGTGGCTCTTTTGCCCGAAAGCAGCGAAGATGATTCGTCTTCATCGTCAAAGGACTCGGAGTCTTCACTTTTCACAGTGATATTCAACGACATTACCGCGTCTACCATGCGCACTGTCTTGGTTATGGAATCGCTCGACCACGTCTAAATAGGCTGCCTATGTGGCTGTTTCTCTCAATTCTTATTAGAAGGAAAAAGTTTGTCTTTCATTTAGATAAAGAAATTCGCCTACAAACCCCAACATCAGCCACTATTGCAGTATTTGCATTCTCGGACATGTGACTTTACAACAAGCTGAAGAGAAATGGCTGCGTACTTTACCAGGCATGTCTGCGCAACGCTGCTTCGCAGCTCTGGGCATGGATTTGCTGCTGGCAATTGTGGTGACGTGTACTAGCGTGCGCAGGCCCTGCACGAGTGCAGAGACGCAACGCAGACGCTGCCCAGACTGCCCTGAAGAGGGCGCTGCTGCTCTGTCTGACATTCTCCTCAACAGAACCGCACGTACAAGGCGGATACAAAGAATTATGAAGGTGACATCAAAGATGGAACAATGAGACAGATATTTCACTGGATGTTTAAATGTGAAGCATCCGCTTGACGTTTCCACTCGCTTCCAAATATGGTACTGAGAGGAAGACTTACTGGCGGATAATGGGAGAAGATGGAACGAGATGGATTTTGGCCGACATTCTGCAAATGTTCTCACCGATGAAACATTTGATCTCAAAGTTTTCTGTTCCCAAAACTAGAATATGTTATGAACAGAGTGGACTAAAGTGTGTAGACTTTAACCTTTGCAAACGTTTTTTTTAATGCCGTTGTTTAGGAGTTATTGCACACGCGCACTTCACGTAGTAGGCGTTCCCTCACGGAAATATGCAATATGCGCCAATAGGATTTCGCTATCTCGTGCATGGCTCTGCCTGCCTGCCCGCCCGCCCCCTGAAGGGGTTGCTGAATGGAGTACTCTTGAACTCTCTCTCAAATAGATCCTTCAATCTTTCGCCCATTCCACGGAACTCTGCATTATCCCTCAGAAAAAAAGACAGACACATTTGTATAGAAAACATAGTAAAAAAGCTAGAAGTGCAATAAACAACTAATTTAGCCTAATTCATATTCGTTATGGATTTAAACAAGGGCACATTATTAAAGTGTTATTCATTCATTAGCACAAGTTGACTAGTATAATCAAAATGTTAGCCCTGGGTCTTCACATTGGATACTGCAGTAGTGCAGTCTCACCCTGTTAAATGTGGCACAGTTGGTGAAGATAAGCAACACATCAGACACAAAGTTTTGCACTGTTTGGTAGAGATTCTGTTGAAGCACCATTGGCAGCGATTACATACCTTGAGTCTTGGCTTGGCACACCTGTATTTGAGGATTTTCTTGCATTCTTCTTTGAAGATCCTCTCAAGCTCTATCAGGATGGATGGGGAGCGTCACTGCACAGCAATTTTCAGGTCTCTCCAGAGATGTTCGATCTGGTTCAAGTCCGGGATATGGCTGGGCCACTCAAGGACATTCAGAGACCTGTCCCGAAGCCACTCCTGCGTTGTCTTGGCTGTGTGGTTAAGGTCATGTCCTGTTGGAAGGTGAACCTTTAGGTCCTGAGCACTCTGGAGCAGGTTTTCATCAAGGATCTCTCTCCCAGTCCCTGCCGCTCAAAAACATCCTCACAGCATGATGCTGCCAAGGTAAAAAACAATCTAGCTGGATGGTTTTTATCAAAATCTTGGCAGTGGTGTCATTTCAGCAAAAATCGAGGGCATGGAATGGCAAAATGACTTCCGTAGCTAGCCTAGGTTTTCAGTGGCCTTGCTTTCATGCGTAAGGGACTGTCAATGGTGCGGATAGAGCACAGCAGAGATTCCGTGCCAACCTGTCACTTTTGGTCAAAAGCACTCTATGGTGTTGGCATTTGAACTTTGTTTATTGTGGTAGAGCGTGATATAAGCCGAATTCAATATAATTCCAATGCAAAAACCCAAATGACTCCCCTGGGTATAGCTACAGTGCCTGAAGGAAGTATTTACACCCCTTGACATTTTCCACATTTTGTTGTGCTATAGGCGGAATTTTAAATGAATTAAATTGAGTGTTTCTGGTCTACACACAATATCCCATAATGTCAAAGTGGAATTATGTTTTTAGAAATGTTCACAAATTAATAGAAAATGAGAAGAAGAAATGTCTTGATTCAACAAGTATTCAATCCCTTTTGTTATGGCAAGCCAAAATAAGTTCAGGAGTACAAATGTACTTAACAAGTCACATAATAGTGTTTAACATGATTTTCAAATGACTACTTCATCTCTGTACCCCACACAATGATCTTTAAGGTCCCTCAGTCAAGCAGTGGATTTCAAACACAGATTCAACCACAAAGACCAGGGATGTTTTCCCAATGCCTCGCAAAGAAGGACCCCTTATTGGTAGATAAACATGATGAAGTTAATTAAACCGTGGATGGTGTATCAATACATCTAGTCACTACAAAGATACAGGCGTCCTTTCTAACTCATTTGGTGGATAGTATGGAACCCACCATTTCACCATGAGGGCAATGGTGACTTTAAAACAGTTAAGAGTTGAATGGCTATGATAGGAGAAAACTGAGGATGGATCAACAAAATCGTAGTTACTCCACAATACTAACCTAACTGATAGAGGGAAAAAAAGGGAGGCTGTACAGACTAAAAATACCTTTTGCCAAAAAAATGGCTAAGCAATCGTTTTTGGGTCCTGAATACAGTGTTATTTTTGGGGCAAATTCAATACAACAAATGACTGAGTACCACTCTCCATATTTTAAAGCTAGTGGTGGCTGCATCAAGTTATGGGTATGCTTGTTTGTAATCGTTAAGGACTGGGGAGTTTTTTTTTAGGATACAAATTAAATGTAATGGAGCTAAGCACAGGCAAAATCCGAAAGGAAAACCTGGTTCAGTCTGCTTTCCACCAGGCACTGGGAGATTAATTCACCTTTCAGCAGGACAATAACCTAAAACACAAGGCCAAATCTACATTGGAGTTGCTTACCAAGACAGCATTGAATGTTCCTGAGTGGCCGAGTTACAGTTTTGACTTAAATCTACATCGAAATCTATGTCAATAATGTACAATCCAGATGTGGAAAGCTCTTAGAGACGTACCCAGAAAGACTCATAGCTGACAAAGGTGCTTCTACAAAGTATTGACTCAGGGGTGTTGAAAGTTCTGTATCGGTATTTTCAATACATTTGCAAGAATTTCTTAAAACCTGTTTTCATTTGTAATTATTGGGTATTATGTTTAGATGGGTGAGAATGTGTATTTAATCCATTTTTAATTCAGGCTGTAACACTGTGAATACTTTTTGAAGGAACTGAATCTTGTAGCCTATATTCATTACCAAAACCTCCATGCGTTAGTGTGTAGAGCGCCGTCCATTGTGCTGATACAGTGCAGCAGAGATAGGCAACAGATTTCGTCCAACCTCAAGCAATGGTCATAGTCTCTGCATTTGAACGTTATGTTTGTGGTGTAGTGTGATATAAGCAGAATTCAATATCATTTCAATGCCCCCTTAGTCACTTTATCCTGGTGTCAGGTCTGGAACGCCACCATCCTGATCTCAGCACCCTTCACCGCGTTCTTTATTGCCCTGACTGCCAAGATGCTCATCAAACCCCCCCAATGGCCACCCCAACTCACTGCAGCCAACCTGGCCCCCAGCCCCGCTCACCTCATTACCCACAACCTCCCACCACACCCAAGGCTCCAGGAACTCCACCGCCCGGTCCACCCCATCTGCAGCACCCACCCCCAGCCCAATCAGAAGCCCCAAGAAGGTGGCGTTGAGCAGCGAAGCGACCCAGACAGGACCTCTGCTATCCAGACCAATGAGACGACTGCTACTCCTCTAAGTAGCCCGACGGCGGCCCCTCTGGCCGTGGCTCTCAACACCACTTCCACAAAGAGGTGGTAGTCCAGCTGTCTTGTTGGTGGCAGCGACTCTGCTTCCCCTGGACTTCCCTCTTCCTCCAAGTCTTCCAGTCCCAGTGCTATCTTTGTCAAATCGGTGACCATTGTTGGTCACCACTTTCAAAGTGTGTTGCATTATGGGGTTAAAAATAACCAGACTTGCACCTACATGTTGACTGCATTAACTTGACAAAACTCATGTGATCTATGGTCATGAAGTTTTGACTGCAAGTTTATGCAGTTGCTTTTTACCAACTCCATCCTGCAGCCAACGCTTGCACATTGTGGGTGGATCTATTTTCAACCAATCATTAAGTTGTTTTTGTTTTACCATGCAAACGAGACCAGAGACATGAATGTGATATTTGAGGCTCTCTCCTATGATTCTAAGCCAACTGTTTTCTTTGCCTAGAAGATCTGCAAACATTTTATTTTGCGATAGCTCATAATTTCAATACAATTCTGATCTTTCATTATAGATTGTAATAGCATTTTCCTGTTTCTCCAGTTTTTGTCTCCCAGCACCTTGCTAGCTAATCATCTCTGGGTGTGCAGTAGATTATGCTATTATCCACTAGTATTTCTAAAGTTAAAGTTCCTGTGAAACAAGACTGAAATATGAAATATATATCTCTGTCTGAGTATACAGTACCAACAACTTACAAAGTACTATGGGTTTGGTAGTCGTTTTTGTTGCCAGCCGCGGTCATCTTTTGGACCACCTTCTCCCGGAGAAATATCATGAAGCTGCACTCTTTACTCGAAAGCAGCAAAGATTATTCGTATTCTTTATCAAAGGGCTCTGAGGTTACGTTCCAAACACTTAAAAAACACACCCTCAGCCCTCAAATTAAGTGGACACTTCTGCATTCTTTACCAAGCATGTCAGCATAACGCTGCTGCGCAGCTTTGGGCAGGGATGCACTGCTGACAATTGTGGTGACGATACCAGCGTTGGGCAGAGACGCAAAGCACACGCTGCCCAAACTGCCCTGAAGAGGGCGCTTCTGCTCTAATGATATTCTCCTCAACAGAACCAAATTCTGGAAGGCTACACACAGTCAAACAAGTAGACCTACATACAGTATGTTCTACAATGTTTCAGAAATTCATGAGTTTATTTTCAACAGAATCCCCGAACATAAATATAGTGAGGCCTAAACAGAAGTAAGAACCTGGAAGGTAAGACATTCTAAGTCTCTTTCTTGCATGAGAGATTAAATGAAATTTAGTCTCTTTCTTGCATGAGAGATTAAATTAAATTGCATCACCATTATATTTCAATTATTATGACACACCCATTTTGACTGTTAGAATTAATTAAATAAATTAATGAAATGACTAGATGGATAACAATGTACATGCAAGTCTGTATGAAGGCTCTATAGAAAGACCAGGGCATGGTGAATATTCCCTGTTGTCTCTTAGCTCACAGATCACTGCACCAGTACATAGCTCATCTGTAAATAGCCCATCCAATCTACCTCATCCCCATACTGTATTTATTTATTTATCTTGCTCCTTTGCACCCCAGTATCTCTACTTGCACATTCATCTTCTGTACATTCTACCATTCCAGTGTTTAATTGCTGTATTGTAATTACTTCGCCACCATGGCCTATTTATTGCCTTACCTCTCTTATCCTACCTCATTTGCACATGCTGTATATAGATTTTTCTACTGTATTATTGATTTGTATGTTTGTTTATTCCATGTGTAACTCTGTGTTGTTGTATGTGTCAAACTGCTTTGCTTTATCTTGGCCAGGTCACAGTTGCAAATGAGAACTTGTTCTCAACTAGCCTACCTGGTTAAATAAAAAATATAAAAAATAGTGAGAGTACAGTACAGACTTGATGAAGGCTCTACTGGCTGTTGGATGCAGTTGGATGCTGAAGCTGGATGCTGAATGTACTCTTGAACTCTCTCTCAAATATATCCTTCAATCTTTCGCCCATCACACAGTACTCTGCATTATCCTTCAGAAAAAAGACAGACACATTTGTATAGAAAACATAATAAACTAACTAGAAATGCAATAAACAACTCATTTAGCAAAGACACATTGTTATTCATGCATTACCATAAGTAAAGTTGACTAGCATAATTCCAATATTTTCATGGAGTCTTCACATTGGATACTGCCGTAGTGCAGTCTTACCCTGTTAAATGTGGCACAGTTGGTGAAGATAAGCAACACATCAGACACAAAGTGTTGCACTGACTGGTAGAGATTCTGCTGCAGCTTCTCCACAACCCTGTCCAGCCATATAGGGGTCTTTATCACACTGGTGTAGTTTCTCACCTGGCAATGAAACACACAGATGGAGATATATGTTAACTTTGACACACACACAGACACAGATGCACGCAGACAGACATGCACACAGACACGCACACACAGAGAGAGAACCAAGCAAACATACATTGATGCATGGATCTTTCACAAAGATGTGGTCGTCATCTGCATGGTAGAGACACAGCAGGAGGTACTGGCATTCCTGTCAGAGTAAACACACCATTATGTGACTGATCAAAGACTGTTTACATTTTAAGTCTGAATAAATATTTAATGTCAAGTATATAGTGATGTTTATAATGGACAGACAGACCGATAGGTCGATTGATTGAAGGCAATTTGCCCAATGGTAGATGTCATTCATTCAGGCTCCTCACCAGTGGGTGGTCAGAGATTCGGCAGGTCAAGGCTTCCTGGTAGGTCATTTGTTTGGGGTAGTGCCACGACTGACTGGCCCTCAGTACACAGAATGTACACAACCACGGACGATCATCCCTGTGATTATTTACACACACACACAACATTTCAATAGTGCACAAATAATCTGACAGCTAAGTTTACCAACACAGAACAAACATACCTCTCTTGTATCAATCTCTTTCTCTCACACTGTCTCTCATCAACCCTCAACTCTTCTCACCCCAGCATAGCGTCATCTACAATAGGAAGATGACATCTCTGATGGAAGGAGCGAGGACACTCATCACAGCATATCAAGCTACCCTGGCTTCTACAGATGAAGCAGTCGTCATCGTTATCCTGATCATGCTGCCAAGACAGAGAAGAGAGGAAGGTGAGAAGGAAATGGTTAACAATCAAGCACCTGTTTGTGTGTTAACGAATATCGTGCATATTGGTTTCTCACACTCTTGGGTGTAAAACAAGGAGACTCCGGATCAAAGACTCTGTTTGCTATGTTTTATTCATGATTTGGTGTGTCGTGTCTTTGGCTATGCCGGATGAAGTGATATGACATGCTATTCTAATCAATATTACCTGATTGAGCTAATCATGTAAATGTAATTAACTAGAGAGTCGGGCAGCTGTTATCTTCCGAATAAACTCTTAAAGACCTAGTAATATTTTACATCAATAGCAGTCAATATTAATCGTCATCTTAATTCAGTGTCATCTGAAAGTTGTAAATTCTTAGTTACCTGCACGAACCCTGGCTAACAAGTTGAATCAGCAATGCAAAATTGGGTTTAATTATTTATTTACTAAATACTCAACTAATCACACAGAATTACACATACACACATATTTAAATCATGACTTGATTACAAATTACGTCATAAAGGAAAACATCCCTAGCGGGCAGAACAGATATGACAGCTGGTTACACAAAAGAAAAGGGGCTGGGTTTGAGTGAAAGAGCGGGAAGACTGAGGAACAAAGGGTGAAGCTGTGCTATCGTAAATACAGTATCTTATGCATTCTAAATTACCGCTCATTTGGAAGAGGAAAATGCAATAAATATTTACTCTGAGCTGCGCTTCGGTAGGTTGGTGGTAGATGGAAGGCCGTGTTGCCCAACCGAGTCCTTTGTCCCCTGAAGAATGTCTCTGCTGGTAAATTGAATGCATTGTAGTAACGTCGTTGTGTGGTAGACGGGATACTCTGTCTGTTCCTTCCTAACCCTTGTTTGCAGCGGCTGTTGCTAACTCAATGGCTAGGAGGTATCCCTTCTGTAGTAAATAAGAGTTCATACCATTCGCAACCAAAGCTCACGCTGATGTTGGCTTCGTTCTGTAGTTATTATCTGAACCATTCTGACATCGGACCGTCGTCCTCGGAAAAGGAGGTTATATTGTCGTCAAGGGTTTATATAGGAAGGGAGAGGAGGGCGTGTTTGAAATGTTTTATAGCCCATGTCTCTTCACAGGGGCGGGCCACTGATTGAGCAGAGCCCTACCTTATGAAAACCCAAATCTCACATTTTAGAAGCTAACATCACATTTCATCCCATCACGAAACATTTCATATTCAAACATTTAAATTGAACAACAATTCCATGTGAATCCGATAACTCTGATGTGTAGACTTTCCACTGTAGAGTTTATGTCATCTTATTATTGATGAGAATGTCTCAGATGATAACCGAACTGACATCATATTCATTAAGTACCACCGCATATGTTCAGTTCGTCGGATTACCAGAATATAGTTCATTTCCCCCTACCTTCTGATGTTCCCAGAATCTCTATGTTAACCAAGGGTTTTGCAAATGTAACATCAGTAGGGTAGAGAGAGGAAAAAGGGGGGAAGAGGTATTTATGACTGTCATAAACCTAGGCCAACGTCATAAAAGGGAAAAAATTGAAACAGTTAAATATTGGAGTAATATACAATGCATTCTGAAAGTATTCAGACCCCTTGACTTTTTCCAGATTTTGTTAAGTTACAGCCTTATTTTAAAACTGCCTGGTTTCCTCCAGACGTGACGATTGGCATTCAGGGCCAAAGAGTTCAATATTGGTTTCATCAGACCAGAGAATCTTGTTTCTCATGGTCTGAGTTATTTAAGTGCCCTTTGGCAAACTCCAAGCGGGTTGTTATGTGCCTTTTACTGAGGAGTGGCTTCCATCTGATTGGTGGAGTGCCTGATTGGTGGAGTACTTCAGAGATGGTTGTCCTTTTGGAAGGTTCTCCCATCCTCCACAGAGGACCTCTTGAGCTCTGTCAGAGTGTCCATCGGGTTCCTGGGCATCTCCCTGACGAGGCCCACCACCCCCGATTGCTCAATTTGGCAATTTGGTTCCAAACTTCTTCCATTTTTAGAGTGATGGAGGCCACTGTGTTATTGGGAACATTCTATGCTGTCCATAGAGCTCCTGCAATTCCTTCAACCTCATGGCTTGCACTGTCAACTGTGGGACCTTATATAGACAGGTGTGTGCCTTTCCAAATCATGTCCAATCAATTGAATTTACCACAGGTGGAATCCAATCAATTTGTAGAAACATCTCAAGAATGATCAATGGAAACAGGATGCACCTTAGCTCAATATTGAGTCTCATAGGAAAGGGTCTGAATACTTATGTAAATAAGGTATCTGTTTTTAGTTTTTTCTAAATTCGCAAACATTTTTAAAATACTGTTTTCAATTTGTCATTACGGGGTAGATTGATGAGAAAAAAATATTGAAGCAATTTTAGAATAAGGCTGAAACGTAACAAAATGTGGAAAAAGTCAACAGGTCTGAATACTTTCCGAATGCACCCTATGATGATGAAATGCGGATGATATTATTTTAATGGCAGAAACTGAACAAGACCTGCGGAAAATGTTATTATGTGCAGTCAATTGGTGCAAAAATATATATATATATATATAAATATTGAGAATCATGATTTGTTGTGGTGGTGAAATGATTGAGTTTAGTAGCAATTATATTGATGAACATATGACCTTCCTATATGGCACATCTGCTCTGGCTGACTCAGCAAGTAGAGTTCTTGGGGGAGTTATAGGAAAAACCAAAATACAGAGATATTGTATTTGCCACATATTCCAAACTTTATCAGACGTACGTGTCCTGTTCTGGACTATTCAGCAGGAGTGTGAGTTGCTAAGAGGTATATCAAAGCAGTATGTTATTTTCTAAGTGTCCACAACTTTGCACTGGCATTAACCTGGACATGGGCTGGGATCCCTGTGAGGTGAGATGGAAGGCGTACATAGTGAGACTTTGGAATAGACTGTTGGATATGCCTTTTGCCAGAAAAGTGTTCAATGGGATCTGTTCCACAGGAGGAGCCTGGGAAACCAAAATGTCGAACCTTTTCCAGCAGTCTGACTTTTAACATTTGCACAGAAACCAAATTAAGGGAGACAGACACTATTAAGAAACAACTGTCGACAACTGTAATATGAAAATAAATGGGTGGGGGAGATGATTCATAAACCCAAATTGAGAACCTTTTGTTTGATTAAGGGTGAATTTATGTGTGAGAGATACAGTATATTATGTACAACCTACCTAAAAGCAAGAGATTGTTATGTGTAAGATCAGGGATATTGCCCGTGCGTATTGAAACAGGTCGGGATAATGGTAAAATGGAACCTTGAAGAAATAAAGAATAACATTAATTTTATCATCCATTGCTCTTTCTACCACGATATATATACATTTGTCCTTATTTCAGGAACCCACCAGATTTACCCTGGCAATATGTGGCTGAGTGATGAGGAGAAACTGAAATGTTTTTTTGTACATTGTGTATTTCTGTTCTCTGAATTTTTTTGTTAAGCTTAGAATAAAAGAAAAAGGGGCGACCTAGAATTAAATTCTAAAAGTATTTAGTTTTTATAAAGTGCACATCTGTCTATAGATATTGTAGGCCTCTCACATTTGAATCTTCTCTTTGCGCGAAATCAGGTTGAAACACCTTCTGTAGAATTTTTCTGTGTTTATTTTTTATTATTTTTACTGTTCTAGGGTTATTATTGCTTGACAAACCTTATCTACTATTATGTACTGATTTATTTGTCATTATTTATACAGTGCACGCTGCGCAGAACACCAGAATAATTATCACTGAATTATCACTGTGAATCCTTGTAATGCTTGTTTATGTGTCAATTAATCCTGTAAGGGATGGGTTGCCAACTGATGATTTGACATGAAGATGTCATTCATTCATTCATTGCCGTTACAGTGATGTTAAGAAACATCTTGGAATTTCATTATTACAACTGGAGCATTTGTTTAACCAATGTGATTGGCTGATTGGTAACTGGGTGCCATAATGTTCCTGATGATCGAGGGGGAAGCTTACCCTGTCTTTGGCTGTGGAGCTGCACAGCTTGCACTTACACAGGAGAGAGTGGATGACCAAGATCTTACTCTGAAAATGAGAAACAAACAAAGACCTTTTTTTAATTTGAATTTTTACCCCCTTTTTTCTCCCCAATTTCATAGTATCCAATTATTAGTAGTTACTATCTTGTCTCATCGCTACAACTCCCGTACAGGCTTGGGAGAGACAAAGGTCGAAAGCCATGCGTCCTCCGAAACACAACCCAACCAAGCCGCACTGCTTCTTAACACAGCGCGCATCCAACCCGGAAGCCAGCCGCACCAATGTGTCGGAGGAAACACCGTGCACCTGGCAACCTTGATTAGCGTGCACTGCGCCCGGCCCGCCACAGGAGTCGCTGGTGCGTGATGAGACAAGGATATCCCTACCGGCCAAACCCTCTCTAACCCGGACGATGCTAGGCCAATTGTGCGTCGCCCCCCCCTTTTTGAAGAAGGGAAATGTTTTCAACACTTAAAGATCAGTCAGACTATCTTAAGCCATTCCTTGTACAGTAGGTTGGTAAGTGCCAAACACACATTATTTCCCCCTCATCTTTCTTCCTCTCTTTCTCTCTGTTCTCCTTCCCTCTGTACCTTGATGAGGAGGCTGAGTGGTTTCCCGTCCCACTGGATGTCGTTCTTCCAGGAGGGATCTTCCAGAGCTGACTCCCCCTTCACAAACTCCACCGGGGTCATCCAGCGCAGCTCCGTACGGATGCTCTTTCCACATGACCCTGGGGCAACAGAGAAGATAGGGACAGGACAAACTCAAATTAATCCAATATGGGTCACTACAGCTGACCAGAGTGACATAGGGCTATGGTAAAATAACCTGTAGTGTATTATCGATAATATTAAGTTTATTTTTGTGGGGACATTTTCAGTACAAGTGCCGGTTTTAGTCAGTCAGCACATTTTTGACCATAGTCCCTGTACAGACAGACAATGAGCACATACAGAGCAGAGAGCAACATATGACAACTAACACTTAGTACGCAGACAGAAAGAGCAATAACACAAAAAAGCAACCAAACAAAAGACAGAAAATTAACAGACAACATCTACACGCTTCACAAACTACAGACAACATGGAAAGTGGCTATATACAGCTAATTTCACGTGTTCACACGTCTGATTTTCCTTTAGCCATGTCTTTAGGTTACAGTATGTGTGGCGCAGTTACGTGTGTCTGAAGGCAGTGTGTTACAGACATGGGAAGCTCTCACAGCTGTAGGATTTTCTTATTTTTTATTCAACCTTGAAATAATAAAATATGTACCTGATGCAAACCGATCCTTATGTAGCATCCCATTGATGGCTCCACAGGTGACTTTGAAGACAGACTTTTTCACAGCACAATGGCTGCCTCCTTTCCTGCTCCCTCCTTCAGCAGTGTTTGCCTGCTCTTCTCTCTCTCCTTCCTCTCTTTCCTGCTCCGCTTCTTCCGCTACCTCGTCCTCCTCCTCAGATTCTGAAGTAAAGATAAACAAAAAGGTTTAGGGAAAGATGGTTGACTATAGTTGACGATGCATTCGGAAAGTATTCAGAACCCTTCACTTTATCTGCATTTTGTTACTTTGTTACTTTGCAGCCGTATTCTAAAATGTATTAAATCAGTTTGTTCCCCTCATCAATCTACACACAAAACCCCATAATGACAAAGAAACAACTGGTTTGCTAATTTATTGCAAATAAAAACAGTAATACCTTATTTACATAAGTATTCAGACCCTTTCCTATGAGCCTCAATATTGAGTTAAGGTGTATCCTGTTTCCATTGATCATCCTTCAGATGTTTCTACAACTTGATTGGATTCCACCTGTGGTAAATTCAATTGATTTGGAAAGGCACACACCTGTCTATATATAAGGTCCCACAGTTGAATAGTGCATGTTAGAGCAGAAACCAAGCCATGAGGTTGAAGGAATTGTCTCTAGAGCTCAGAGACAGGATTGTGTCAGCACAGATCTGGGGAAGGGTACAAAAACATTTCTGTTGCATTTAAGGTCCCCAAGAAGGCAGTGGCCTCCATCATTCTTAAATGGAAGAAATTTGGAACTACCAAGACTATTCATAGAGCTGGCCGCCTGGGAAAACTGAGCAATCGGGGGAGAAGGGCCTGATGGTCACTCTGACAGAGCTCCAGAGTTCCTCTGTTGAGATGAGAGAACCTTCCAGAAGGACAGCCTTCTCTGCAGCACTCCACCAATCAGGCCTTTACGGTAGAGTGGCTAGACGGAAGACAATCCTCAGTAAAAAGCACATGACAGCCCACTTGGAGTTTTCCAAAAGGCACCTAAAGGACTCTTAGACCACGAGAAACAAGATTCTCTGGTATGATGAATGCCTGAATGCCAAGCATCATGTATGGATGCTTGGCATTCATTCACCTGGCACCATCCCTACGGTGAAGCATGGTGGAGGCAGCATCATGCTGTAGGGATGTTTTTCAGCGGCAGGGACTGGGAGATTAGTCCGGATTGACGGAAAGATGAACAGAGGAAAGTACAGAGAGATCCTTGATGAAAACCTGCTCCAGAGCGCTAAGGACATCCTTGTATATTTATGGATAAAACACAGTTTCTGTTCAAATCTAAATGTACAAAAATAAAAAGGCAGAAGGTGTTGGCGAGGATGGGTACAGGGCGAAGGTTCACATTCCAACAAGACAACAACCCAAAGCACACAGCCAAGACGATGCAGGAGTGGCTTCGGGACAAGTCTCTTAATGTCCTTCAGTGGCCCAGCCAGAGGCCCGGACTTGAACCCGATCGAACATCTCTGGAGAGACCTGAAAATAGCTGTGCAGAGACACTCCACATCCAACCTGACAGCTTGAGAGGATCTGTAGAGAAGAATTGGAGAAACTCCCCAAATATAGGTGTGCCAAGCTTGTAGCATCATACCCAAGAAGACTTGAGGCTGTAGATGCTTCAATATAGTACTGAGTAAAGGGTCTGAATACTTATGTAAATTTGCTAAGAGTTTCTGCTTTGTCATTATGGGGTATTGTGTGTAGATTGATGAGGGATGATTTTTTTCATCCATTAAGAATAAATCAAATCAAACTGTATTTGTCACATGCGCCGAATAAAACAAATGTATACCTTAACTGTGAAATGCTTACTACAAGCACTTAACTCTTCTTGAACTGCAATGTTGTTTAAGAAGAAATTTACCAAATAAAATGACGTTTAAAAAAAAAAATGACATAACAATAACGAGGCTATATACAGGGGGTACCAGTACTGAGTCAGTGTGCGGGGGTACAGGTTAGTTGAGGTAATTTGTATATGTGGGTAGGGGTGAAGTGACTATGCATAGATAATAAATAGTGAGTAGTAGCAGTGTACAAAACAAATGGACACCAAGGAACTTGAAACGCTTGACCGCTCCACTACAGCCCCGTCATGTTAATGGGGGCCTGTTGGGCCCACCTTTTCCTGTAGTCCACGATCAGTTCCTTTGTCTTGTTCACATTGAGGGAGAGGTTGTTGTCCTGGTACCACACTGCCAGTTCTCTGACCTCCCTATAGGCTGTGTCATCATTGTCGTGATCAGGCCTACCACTGTTGTGTCGTCAGCAAACTTAATGACGTTGTTGGAATCGTGTTTGGCCATGCAGTCTGGGGTGAACAGGGAGTACAGTAGGGGACTAAGTACACACCCCTGAGAGGCCTCAGTGCTGAGGATCAGCGTGGCAGACGTGTTGTTGCCTACACTTACCACCTGGGGGTGACCCGTCAGGAAGTCCAGGATCCAGTTGCAGAGGGGGTGTTTAGTCCCAGGGCCCTTAGCTTAGTGATGAGCTTTGTGGGCCTAGAGTGTCTGGGAGGATGCTGTTGATGTGAGCCATGACCAGTCTTTCAAAGCACTTCATGGCTACCGATGTGAGTGCTATGGGGCAGTAATCATTTAGGCAGGTTACCTTCGCTTCCTTTGGCACAGGCACTAAGGTGGTCTGCTTGTAGGTATTACAGACTCAGTCAGGGAGAGGTTGAAAGTGCCAGTTGGTCCGTGCATGCTTTGAGTTCACGTCCTGGTAATCCGTCTGGCTCCGCGGCTTTGTGAATGTTGACCTGTTTACAGGTCTTGCTCACATCGGCTACTGACAGCGTTATCACACAGTCATCCAGAACAGCTGGTGCTTTCGTGCATGCTTCAGTGTTGTTTGCCTTGAAGCGAGCATAAAAGGCATTTCGCTTGTCTAGTAGGCTCGTGTCACTGGGCAGCTCGCGTCTGGGTTTCCCTTTGTAGTCCGTAATAGTTTCCAAGTCCTGCCACATCTGACGAGCGTCAGAGCCAGTGTAGTAGGATTCAATCTTAATCCTGTATGGTCGCTTTGCTTGTTTGATGGTTTGTCTGGTTCGCCAATGACTGAGGTGGTATACTCCTCAATGCCAGTGGATGAATCCCGGAACATATTCCAGTCTGTGTTAGCAAAACTGTCCTGTAGTGTAGCATCCGTGTCATCTGACCACTTCCGTATTGAGAGAGTCACTGGTATTTCCTCCTTTTCATTTTTGCTTGTAAGCAGGAACCAGGAGGATATAATTATGGTCAGATTTGCCAAATGGAGGGCGGGGGATTGCTTTGTATTCATCTCTGTGTGTGGAGCAAAGGGGGTCTAGAGTTTTCTTCCCTCTGGTTGCACATGTGACATGCTGGTAAAGATTTGGTAAAACTGTTTTAAGTTTGCCTGCATTAAAGTCTCCAGCCACTAGGAGCGCCGCTTCTGGATGAGCATTTTCTTGTTTGCTTATGGCCTTATAGAGTTGGTTGAGTGTGGTCTTAGTGCTAGCATCGGTCTGTGGTGGTAAATAGACAGCTACGAATAATATAGATGAGAACTCTCTTGGTATATAGTGTGGTCTACAGCTTATCATAAGGTACTCTACCTCAGGCGAGCAATACCTCGATACTGTTATTGACAAAAAGACACACCCCCAAACCCCTCGCCTTACCAGACATAGCTTCTTCTCTGTTCTGCCGGTGCATGGAAAATCCCGCCAATACTATATTATCTGTGTCGTCATTCAGCCACGACTCGGTGAAACATAAGATATTACAGTTTTAATGCTGTAACGTTGCAAAATGTGGAAAAAGTCAAGGGGTCTGAATACTTTCCAAATGCACCGTAAGTGTGAAGGGTTATGCCTGTGTTATTCACAAAACGTTATAACATCAAAAAAATACACAGTTATAGAGACAACACCATCCCCTTTACCAGATAGTCATGTCTAAAGGATTCAGAAAGATTGAATTAAGTTGTGATTGGTGTACATACGTGTGATTGAGCCCACTGATTGGTTGGAGGGAAACAGTGCTCTCTCGATAGGAGAAAAGGAACATACCAGTTTTACATATATCAGTCCCATAATAGACTCTTTTTCTAATATGGTAAGAACATGTACAACGAAAATTCAATTTATCCCCGTATAAACATCACAATATCAACGGCTGAGGCTAAGCTGTTGTCAAGTTTAGATGTTGCAATAAAACTGATTCATGACTAACAATCATAAACAACATGTATTCAGATGCTATGACGATGCAGTACTTTTAATGGTCCCACATCTTCATATACCCAGCATGGTATCGGGCTCTACTTAGAGAATCCGAATTGCAATGATGTGTTACCGTTCTATTCATTTGTAGGGACCTCCGAACAGTGGATGAGGAACCAGGGTAGTGATCCTGGATTTACATTCAGTTGTTAAAGTCAAGGATATATATTTTTAAATTCAGTTCTTACAAAGTCATTTTTACATAGAATGATGTGGGTGAACTAAGCATTTGAGGGCATTTGTACAACTAAAGAGGATATGGTATTTTGAAAGATTGGTCTCCTACCGAGCCCTGTACGGGAGTTGTAGTGATGAGATAAGATAGTAGCTACTAAACAATTGGATACCACGAAAAAGGGGTCAAATAAAAAGAAATATTTAAAAAATGTGTGAATTCTTCAAAAGAACTCATCCACCTGGTCAATTCATGTCAGCATGACAAAATATTGAGGTGAATTGATGTTTACTTACTAGTCGACAAAGTTCCCGAGCATGTCTTTAATTATCATTAAGGGGATAGCTGGGGATGGTTGTCACATGGAATGTGGGGTTGGTTGTCACTATCAACATTGCCACTGCCAGTGCACAACAAAAGATCTTTTGTGCTTGTGTTATAAAGAGATCCCTTTGTTGCCTCTCTCTCAAACACATATTTTTCCTGTCACATTCTTAGGGCATAAAATGCTGAATTTTGTTAGGAATATTGTTTGATCAAAGAAAGGCTATTTCTAAAAATGTGCTTGCAATATTGCTTCACTTCTTCTTACAAAAGGAATAAACTACTAACTACATCCAACCCTGTGATTGGGCTAGTTGTAAGAAGTGGGCAGAGTGTGTTTGATGGCTTATAAAATCGAATCAAATTATATTTTATTTACACGCTTCGTAAACAACAGGTGTAAACTAACAGTGAAATGCTTATTTACAGGTCCTTTTCCAACAATGCAGAGTTAAAGATAACGAGGTAATTGCGGTAGCTATGTACTGTAAATGGGGGTAACGTGACTAGGCAACAGGATAGATAATAAACAATAGCAGCAGTGTGTGTGTGTGTGTGTGTGTGTGTGTGTGTGTGTGTGTGTGTGTGTGTGTGTGTGGCGTCAGTATGCATGTGTGTACATGTTAAGTGTGTGTGGGGTGTTAGGGATTTACATGGGTAACCGGGATCCCTGACTGACCCAGCAACACTCTTCATATTTCCCCTAAGAAATTAAGTGACATTTTCCCCCAATGTCAGCACTAATGCAATTCCACAAAATAGACAACATGAGCAGCATCAGATTAGCAAAACATAAAATATTACATTATCCTAACAGGTTGTCGCATGGAAGCCTTCAGCCTAGCGTATTTACTTCACACAAAGTCGGTATTAATTCAAAGCACACGCATAATTGATATTGCCGGACTGCACATGCGTCCCGAATGCAGTTAATAAAGCCTACAGGAAACCCCTACATTATAGCCTATAAAACAGGGCTCCCCAACTGGCGGCCTGCGGGCTGAATTTGGCCCGCTGGTGGTTTTATTTGGCCCACCAAGTTTTCTGAGCACCAGTTGTTGAATTTGTATTGTTGGACATAAAACAACTGTAACAACACCAGGAAATCAAGTGATTTTACATTTGGGAAATCTGTTCCTAAGTATTTCCACGCATAATAGAGACACACGTGGCCACCCCTCCCACTTTTCTGTGTTATATTTGATGAATATGTTATATATATTTAAATGCAATGTATCCATGTCTGGTTGAATTGTGTTTTTAAATGGTCAAATAAATCAAATCAAACTATATGCTGTACCTGGATCAGTTCTCCCAGAGTGGTGCCGCTACAGCGGATACTGAACTTCCAGTTCTTACTGATCTTCTTCCCCCCAAATTCCTCAAAGCCACTTGGGGTGAACCAGCGACCCTGGACCACAATACACCTCTCCCCTGAGACAGACCATTGAGGAAGTCAGACATCATACACCGCTACAAATTAAAACCATGCAAAGTCAAATTGACCGTAGTACACGTGCCTGACTGTGTCTCCTGCACATCACACTACTGTGTTAACCACTAAAATCTATGCATTAGATCTGGGCCCGTATCCAGAAAGGGTCTCAGAGTAGAACATTTATTGTAAGTGCTGATGGGTAAACATAAAAGCTATGCATTTAGTCATAAAAGTCACACCTTGTGACAGATACTTTGTACACCTCATAAACAGTCCTAACCAGTGAAGGGTTATCAGCAGGTGTCTTGATAATAGAAAAATGCAGAAAGTCTGTGGTTCCTGCCCCACATGCAATTACTTTGGAGTTGTTAAAATATAATTGTGCAGCCAAGACAATAAGGTGGCGCAGCGCCACTCTTATTTGTGGAGAACCTTGGGGACCATATCTTTTAAAACACTTTAAATGGGCACTTCCCGATTGTTGTGGACATTTCCCCGGACTCTGGATAATTATGAATTATTCCTAGTATTGAGACTTGGTAGATACTCTGGAAAATAATTAATCCCAAGTGGGTGTATGCAGTGTGTGTTTGTATGTGTGTGTTGGAGAGTAAGTATGTGTGAATGTGTGGGTAGAGTCCAGGTTGTGTGCATAAAGTCAGTGCAAGAGAGTTATTGCAAAAAAGGGTCAATGCAGGTAGTCTGGGTAGCCATTTGATTAGCTATCTCGCAGTCTTGTTTAGAAGTCTTATGGCTTGGGGGTAGAAGCTGTTCAGGGTCCTGTTGGTTCCAGACTTGGTGCATGGGTACCGCTTACCGTGCAGTAGCAGAATGAATATTCAATGGCTTCGGTGGCTGGAGTCTTTGACATGTTTTGGGCCTTCCTCTGACACTGTCTGGTATAGAGGTACTAGATGGCAGGAAGCTTGGCCCCAGTGATGTACTGGGCCATACGCACTACCCCCTGTAGCGCTTTGCTGTTGGATGCCAAGCAGTTGCCATACCAAGCGATGATGCAGCCAGTCAAGATGCTCTCAATGGTGCAGTTGTATACCTTTTTGAGTATCTGAGGGCCCATGCAAAATATTTTCAGCCTCCTCAGGGGGAATTGGCATTGTCGTGCCCTCTTCATGACTGTGTTGGTGTGTTTGGACCATGATAGATCCTTAGCGATGTGGACACCGAGGAACTTGAACCTCAGGACCGGCTCCACTACAGCCCTGCCGATGTGAATGGGGCGTGCTTTGACTTCCGTTTCCTGTAGTCCACGATCAGTTCCTTTGTCTTGCTGACATTGAAGGAGAGGTTGTTGTCCTAGCACTACAATGCACTACACTGCCAGGTCTCTGACCTCCTCCCTACAGGTTATCTCAACGTCGTCTGCAAACTTAATAATGGTGTTGGAGTCATACGTGGCCTCACAGTCGTGGGTGAACAGGGAGTACAGCACGCACCCCTGACGTGCCCTGGTCTTGAGGGTCAACGTGGCAGATGTGTTGTTGCCTACCCTCACCACCTGGGTGCGTTCGTCAGGAAGTCCAAGATCCAGTTGCAGAGAGAGGTGTTCAGTCCTAGGGTACTTAGCTTAGTGATGAGCTTCGAGGGTACTATGGTATTGAACGTTGAGCTGTAGTCAATGAACAGCATTCTCAAGTAGGTGTTCCTTTTGTCCAAGTGGGAAAGGGCAGTGTGGAGTGCAATAGAGAGTGCGTCATTTGTAGATCTGGTGGGCCGGTATGCAAACTAGATTTGGTCCACGATGTCTGAGATGATGGTGTTGATGTGAGCAATGACCAGCCTTTCAAAGCATTTCATGGCTACAGATGTGAGTGCTATGGGGCGAAAGTCATTTAGACAGGTTACCTTGGCGTTCTTGGGCACAGAAACTATGGTGGTCGGATTGACGCTACATAGGTATTACAGACTGGATCAGGGAGAGGTTGTAAATGTCAGTTCAGTGAAGACACTTGCCAGCTGGTCAGTACATGCACTGAGTACGCATCCTGGTAATCCGTCTGGCCATGTGGCCTTGTGAATGTTAACCTGTTTAAAGGTCTTACAGTGACTCCATTTTTTAATTAGATATGAAGATAAAAAGGGTCGGTCCCCATTTCAACCCAAGACCCTGGTGTTCCTCCTAATATTGAAAAGAGTTTTATATCATATATCAAATCAAATGTATTTGTCACATACACCAACTGCGTTGGTTGTCACACTTTTTCACCTGGCACCATCACTTTGCCTAGCACAGGAGGTTGGTGGCACCTTAATTGGGGAGAACAGGCTCGTGGTAATGACTGGAGTAGAATGAGTGGAATGGAATCAAATACATCAAACACATGGTTTCCATCTGATGCCATTCCATTCGCGCCGTTCAGCCATTATTATGAGCCGTCCTCCTCTACTCTAATATGTTGGCATGCATATTTCTTGTGGTATGTATGATGTATGACTTCCTCATTGGTTTGTCTCAGGGGAGAGGTGCACTGTATATGATACATACTATATGATACAGACCTATATATATCCCAGAGTGTAGTGTATGGCAACATTGTCCAAATGACATAGGCCTGATATGAGTCACTGGTGCTTCCTGCTTTCCTTTTTTCTTGTAAGCAGGAATCAGGAGAATAGAGTTGTGGTGGGATTTACCAAATGGAGGGAGAGGGAGAGCTCTCTGTACGCGTCTCTGTGTGTGGAGTACAGGTGATCTAGAATTTATTTCCCTCTGGTTGCACATTTAACACGTTAATAGAAATTTGGTAGAACTGATTTAAGTTTCCCTGCATTAATGTCTCCGGCCACTAGGAGCGCCGCCTCTGGGTGAGTGGTTTCCTGTTTGCTTATTTCCTTATACAGCTGACTGACTGCGGTCTTAGTGCCAGCATCTGTCTGTGGTGGTAAATAAACAGCCACGAAAAGTATAGCTGAAAACTCTCTAGGCAAGTAGTGTGGCCTGCAATCTATCACAATATACTCTACTTCAGGCGAGCAAAATCTAGAGACTTCCTTAGAATTCGTGAATCAGCTGTTGTTTACAAATATGCATAGACTGCCCCCCCTCGTCTTACCGGAGTGTGCTGTTCTATCTTGCTGGTGTAGTATATATCCCGCTAGCTGAATATCCATGTCATCATTCAGCCACGATTCCGTGAAACGTAGGATATTACAGTTTTTGATGTCCAGTTGGTAGGATATTCGTAATCGTACCTCGTCTAATTTATTGTCCAATGACTGCACGTTGGCGAGTAGTATTGACGGCAATGGCAGCTTTCCCAGTCGCCTTCTCCGGGTCATGACCAGGCATCCTGCTCTTTGTCCTCTGTACCTGCGTCGCTTACTCTTGCAAATAATGGGGATGTCGGCCCTATGGGGTGTTTGTAGAATGTCTTGTGCGTCGTCCTGAACCTTACTGTTGGGAAACCACATTAGTGTCCAACTTTCAGCAGTTGAAAATGCACCTCCCCTGACTTCACTCCTCGACTAAAGTCTGTTGCTTTTGCCATACCACTCAAATGAGCCCTGTGACTTTGTGCTATATAAGCTAGTGACAACCCTGCAGCAGGGTGATGACCCTGTCACTTCCTGTCTCTCATGGAAAGTCTCTGTAGCAGGGCGATGACTGTGTCCTGTTGAGAGGAGTTCAGCTCCAGAGCCGTGGTCATCCTACCCAGGGACTCAGCCATGAGTTCCTCCCTCTAGTACCACCTCTAGCGGGCCTCCGCCCTGCCACAACGCACCTGCTTCTCCTGTCTCCTCAGGAAGTCCTAGAGCAGGGATGTGCTCTCCTTCTCTCGCCTCTGCTGCTGGGCTAGAAAGTTGGTAATGGAGGAGCCCTGGGAGGTGGAGCAGAAGTGACGGCGGATATGACGGGACCGGAGCAAGGCAGGGGTTAGGCTGTAGAGTGGGAGGGAGGAGCGGACAGGGGTGGGATCTGACAAAGGTGTAGAGACGGAGGGAACGGGTGTGGGGTAGTGGAAGTGAGGAGATGAACTGGGGTGAGCTTCGGAATGCAGGCGGTAATGACGTTGCCATGGGGAAGGAGGAGAGGCTTCTGCATGCTGGTTACTAGGGTTGGGCTGCTGGTGGTCTCCATGCCAATGGTGTCACCAAGCATGTCATTCATCATCTTATGAAAGAGACAGAAACAGACAGACAGATAGAGAGCAAGAGAATGTTAAGATAAGAGGGTCTTGTATTGAGGTGTTTTGACTATGATAATGTGGTTCAAATTCGCTAGTTAGCTAACCAACTAACAACTGTCACAATGTATTTATTTATTGTTTATTGTGCAGACGAAAATATAGTTTTAATAATCCTATGATTTTAAGACAACTGTTTGTTTTGCTCACATCAAAACAATTCTGATCTTTCATTATAGATTGTAATAGTATTTCTAAACTGTGCAGACTTTTTCCTGTTTCTCCAGTTTTTGCCTCCAGCACCTTTGCTAGCTAATCAGCTCTGGCTGTGCAGTAGATTCTGCTATTATTGTTACTGTAATTTAATTATGCCAATGTGCTTTCATCAATTGAAAGCCCTTAATCTATTTTATGAGAATTTGTAAGATTTCTTGTTTGCATAAAATAGACGCAGACCAGTCTTTCAATAATAGGTAATAGAATTTATTCTCGGAGCGCGCTCCCACTTAATCACGTGCAGCAGTTTATATAAAGATCATGACGTCATTTGATTGCTTTAACAGAATCCCCTCCTCTCGACCGGGACAAAGTAAGGTGAAAAGTTCATTCTAACTTACTAACACACTCCCAGATAACTTTTTGTTATCATTTGCATACAATTTGCATACAAACCCCAACATCAGCCACTGTTGCAGTATTTGCATTCTCTGACCTGTGGCTTCACAACAAGCTGAAGAGAAAGGGTTGCATTATTTACTAAGCATGTCTGTGCAACGCTGCTGCGCAGCTCTGGGAAGGGATTCACTGCAGCAAAATTGTGGTGACGATACCAGTGTGCACAGGCCTTGCACGAGGGCAGTGATGCAACGCAGACCCTGATCAAACTGCCACTTTCCTGAGATTCCTACTGCTGCGATGGCCAAGTGGTTCAAACATTGGAAATATTCTCCATTGTAGTCTCCCCGTACAGTTTCTAAAACTGCTCGCAGCACATTGACAAACCAGTCTTTATTTGTAGCATTGGTGACTTGATATTGATGAAGTGCTTAATACATGGACTTGTCCTTTGATTCAAGTGCTCAGAATATGTATTCCTTGAAAAACAGTTCAAATGGGCTCTTTCAGTAGATAGTCAAGTCTTTAAAGAAGTAAAATGTACAGAATGAGATAGCCGACTGGTTAAGAACTGGTTTTTAAAATGCCATACTGCGATGGCCGAGTGGTTAAGGCGTTCGACTTGAAATCCGATGGGGTCTCCACATATCCTTGGTGACATGATATGGATAATGTCCTTAATACATGGAATTGTCCAGTGATTCAGGTGCTCAGAGTATATCTGCATTGGCAAACAGTTCAAATAGTCTATTCAGTACAGATACTGTTGTTTGTATTAGATTTATTATGGAAATTCTGAGAGCCAGGTGGGTATGTCCTCAGACTTGAAACCCCATGGGGTCTCTCTGCTCTTTTTAAAATCTTATTCTCAGTGAATAGTCCACTTGTACTTCCTCTGCACATAGTTTTTTGACTTGCACATTAAACTTCCAACCTTCACAGCTTTGGAAAGGACCGAGGTTACTTGGCGCAATAAGATCAAAATGTTGTGCCATCAAGTTTACCATTTTTCACCAATGATGTCTGTTTCCAAATCCCAATCCCTTTACTTGCATTCCAACAGCTGCAATGGCCGAGTTCTTTAGACGTTGGACCTGAATTTCAATGGGGTCTCCCCACCCATGTTCTTAACTTGCTTGAAGCATATAGCCCACTTCTGCTTTCTTCTCATCAATTTCCTTAGATTCCTACTGATGTGATGGCTAAGTGGTTTAAGCATTGTAATTGAAGTCCAATATATTCTCCCTGTACAGTTTTCAACTCTGCTTACTGGGTGATGATAAAGTAGACCTTTAATAATTGGGTCTATCTCCTTTGAATTTAAATGGTCCTTTCTTTATGTGCTCGTCCCACGATTGAACTGCTTAGAAAATGCTTTTTAAAAACTTTGCTTGAAATAAATTTCAACTCGGCAGTTGAATTTGGATGCTTTTGTCCTTGTGTGAGGTAACTCAGAAAGCTGTGATTGCAGAATGGTTAAATCGTTGGATTCAAAATCCATTGGGGTTACCCAGTGCAGGTTTGAACCCTGCGAGCAGCGCTTTGACAATCCACTCTTTATTTGTAACATGTCATTGGGGACTTGATATGGATAATGCTTGGACATGTCCTTTGATTCAAGTGCTCAGAATTGATCTTCCATGACAAATGTTTCAAGTAGGCTCTTCAATAGCAATAATCTGGTCACTTTAGAGGTAAAATGGACAGAACGAGATAGCGGACTGGCTAAGGGTCTGTAGGTAACAGGAGATGCTGTGATGGCCGAGAGGTTAAGGCGTTGGACTCGAAATCCAATGGGGTCTCCCCGCGCAGGTTCGAACCCTGCTCACAGCGCTATGGCAACCCAGTTTTCATTTTTAACATATCCTAGGTGACATGATATGGATAATGTGCTTAATGCATGGACTTCTCCTTTGATTCAAGTGATCAGAATATTTTTTTCCGTGACAAACAGTTCAAATAGGCTCTTCAGTAGAAAGTGTAGTCTTTATAGAAGTAAAACTGTACAGAATCAGATAGCCGACTGGTTATTACATTTACATTACATTTACATTTAAGTCATTTAGCAGACGCTCTTATCCAGAGCGACTTACAAATTGGTGCATACACCTTATGACATCCAGTGGAACAGCCACTTTACAATAGTGCATCTAAATCTTTTTAGGGGGGTTGAGAAGGATTACTTACCCTATCCTAGGTATTCCTTGAAGAGGTGGGGTTTCAGGTGTCTCCGGAAGGTGGTGATTGACTCCGCTGTCCTGGCGTCGTGAGGGAGTTTGTTCCACCATTGGGGGCCAGAGCAGCGAACAGTTTTGACTGGGCTGAGCGGGAACTGTACTTCCTCAGTGGTAGGGAGGCGAGCAGGCCAGAGGTGGATGAACGCAGTGCCCTTGTTTGGGTGTAGGGCCTGATCAGAGCCTGGAGGTACTGAGGTGCCGTTCCCCTCACAGCTCCGTAGGCAAGCACCATGGTCTTGTAGCGGATGCGAGCTTCAACTGGAAGCCAGTGGAGAGAGCGGAGGAGCGGGGTGACGTGAGAGAACTTGGGAAGGTTGAACACCAGACGGGCTGCGGCGTTCTGGATGAGTTGTAGGGGTTTAATGGCACAGGCAGGGAGCCCAGCCAACAGCGAGTTGCAGTAATCAAGACGGGAGATGACAAGTGCCTGGATTAGGACCTGCGCCGCTTCCTGTGTGAGGCAGGGTCGTACTCTGCGGATGTTGTAGAGCATGAACCTACAGGAACGGGACACCGCCTTGATGTTAGTTGAGAACGTCAGGGTGTTGTCCAGGATCACGCCAAGGTTCTTAGCGCTCTGGGAGGAGGACACAATGGAGTTGTCAACCGTGATGGCGAGATCATGGAACGGGCAGTCCTTCCCCGGGAGGAAGAGGAGCTCCGTCTTGCTGAGGTTCAGCTTGAGGTGGTGATCCGTCATCCACACTGATATGTCTGCCAGACATGCAGAGATGCGATTCGCCACCTGGTCATCAGAAGGGGGAAAGGAGAAGATTAATTGTGTGTCGTCTGCATAGCAATGATAGGAGAGACCATGTGAGGTTATGACAGAGCCAAGTGACTTGGTGTATAGCGAGAATAAGAGAGGGCCTAGAACAGAGCCCTGGGGGACACCAGTGGTGAGAGCGCGTGGTGAGGAGACAGATTCTCGCCACGCCACCTGGTAGGAGCGACGTGTCAGGTAGGACGCAATCCAAGCGTGGGCCGCGCCGGAGATGCCCAACTCGGAGAGGGTGGAGAGGAGGATCTGATGGTTCACAGTATCGAAGGCAGCCGATAGGTCTAGAAGGATGAGAGCAGAGAAGAGAGAGTTAGCTTTAGCAGTGCGGAGCGCCTCCGTGATACAGAGAAGAGCAGTCTCAGTTGAATGACTAGTCTTGAAACCTGACTGATTTGGATCAAGAAGGTCATTCTGAGAGAGATAGCGGTAGAGCTGGCCAAGGACGGCACGCTCAAGAGTTTTGGAGAGAAAAGAGAGAAGGGATACTGGTCTGTAGTTGTTGACATCGGAGGGATCGAGTGTAGGTTTTTTCAGGAGGGTGCAACTCTCGCTCTCTTGAAGACGGAAGGGACGTAGCCAGCGGTCAGGGATGAGTTGATGAGCGAGGTGAGGTAAGGGAGAAGGTCTCCGGAAATGGTCTGGAGAAGAGAGGAGGGGATAGGGTCAAGCGGGCAGGTTGTTGGGCGGCCGGCCGTCACAAGACGCGAGATTTCATCTGAGAGAGAGGGGAGAAAGAGGTCAGAGCATAGGGTAGGGCAGTGTGAGCAGAACCAGCGGTGTCGTTTGACTTAGCAAACGAGGATCGGATGTCGTCGACCTTCTTTTCAAAATGGTTGACGAAGTCATCTGCAGAGAGGGAGGGGGGAGGATTCAGGAGGGAGGGGAAGGTGGCAAAGAGCTTCCTAGGGTTAGAGGCAGATGCTTGGAATTTAGAATGGTAGAAAGTGGCTTTAGCAGCAGAGACAGAGGAGGAAAATGTAGAGAGGAGGGAGTGAAAGGATGCCAGGTCCGCAGGGAGGCGAGTTTTCCTCCATTTCCGCTCGGCTGCCCGGAGCCCTGTTCTGTGAGCTCGCAATGAGTCGTCGAGCCACGGAGCAGGAGGGGAGGACCGAGCCGGCCTGGAGGATAGGGGACATAGAGAGTCAAAGGATGCCGAAAGGGAGGAGAGGAGGGTTGAGGAGGCAGAATCAGGAGATAGGTTGGAGAAAGTTTGAGCAGAGGGAAGAGATGATAGGATGGAAGAGGAGAGAGTAGCGGGGGAGAGAGAGCGAAGGTTGGGACGGCGCGATACCATCCGAGTAGGGGCAGTGTGGGAAGTGTTGGATGAGAGCGAGAGGGAAAAGGATACAAGGTAGTGGTCGGAGACTTGGAGGGAGTTGCAATGAGGTTAGTGGAAGAACAGCATCTAGTAAAGATGAGGTCAAGCGTATTGCCTGCCTTGTGAGTAGGGGGAAGGTGAGAGGGTGAGGTCAAAAGAGGAGAGGAGTGGAAAGAAGGAGGCAGAGAGGAATGAGTCAAAGGTAGACGTGGGGAGGTTAAAGTCGCCCAGAACTGTGAGAGGTGAGCCGTCCTCAGGAAAGGAGCTTATCAAGGCATCAAGCTCATTGATGAACTCTCCAAGGGAACCTGGAGGGCGATAAATGATAAGGATGTTAAGCTTGAAAGGGCTGGTAACTGTGACAGCATGGAATTCAAATGAGGCGATAGACAGATGGGTAAGGGGAGAAAGAGAGAAAGACCACTTGGGAGAGATGAGGATCCCGGTGCCGCCACCCCGCTGACCAGAAGCTCTCGGGGTGTGCGAGAACACGTGGGCGGACGAGGAGAGAGCAGTAGGAGTAGCAGTGTTATCTGTGGTGATCCATGTTTCCGTCAGTGCCAAGAAGTCGAGGGACTGGAGGGAGGCATAGGCTGAGATGAACTCTGCCTTGTTGGCCGCAGATCGGCAGTTCCAGAGGCTACCGGAGACCTGGAACTCCACGTGGGTCGTACGCGCTGGGACCACCAGATTAGGTGGCCGCGGCCACGCGGTGTGGAGCGTTTGTATGGTCTGTGCAGAGAGGAGAGAACAGGGATAGACAGACACATAGTTGACAGGCTACAGAAGAGGCTACGCTAATGCAAGGAGATTGAATGACAAGTGGACTACACGTCTCGAATGTTCAGAAAGTTAAGCTTACGTAGCAAGAATCTTATTGACTAAAATTATTAAAATGATACAGTACTGCTGAAGTAGGCTAGCTGGCAGTAGCTGCGTTGTTGACACTACACTAATCAAGTCGTTCCGTTGAGTGTAATAGTTTCTACAGTGCTACTATTCGGGGCTAGCTCGCTAGCTAGCAGTGTTGTTTACGTTACGTTGCGTTAAAAGAACGACAATAGCTGGCTAGCTAACCTAGGAAATCGCTCTAGACTACACAATTATCTTTGAAACAAAGACGGCTATGTAGCTAGCTATGTAGCTAGCTACGATCAAACAAATCAAACCGTTGTACTGTAATGAAATGAAATGAAAATGTGATACTACCTGACCGGGTTGTTGAAGGCGTTATTAACAAAGCAAACTGCGATGGCCGAGTGGTTAAGGCGTTGGACTTGAAATTGAATGTTGTCTCCCCGCGTAGGTTCGAACCCTTCTCACAGCGCTTTGACAAACCAGTCTTTATTTGCATCATGTCATTGTAGACTTGATATGGATAATGTCTGGACTTGTCCTTTGATTCAGGTGGTCAGAATAAAATTCCTTGACAAACATTTCAAACAGGCTCTTCAGTAGAAAGTCTATTCTTTACAGAAGTAAAATGTACATAATCAGATAGCTGGCTGGTTTTTAACATAGCAAGCTGCGATTGTCGAGTGGTAAATTGCGTTGGACTTGAAATCCAATGGGGTCTCCCTGCACAGATTCGAACCCTGCTCACAGCGCTTTGACAATCCACTCTTTATTTGTAACATGTCATTGGGGACTTGATATGGATAATGCTTGGACATGTCCTTTGATTCAAGTGCTCAGAATTGATCTTCCATGACAAATGTTCCAAGTAGGCTCTTCAATAGCAATAATCTGGTCACTTTAGAGGTAAAATGGACAGAACGAGATAGCGGACTGGCTAAGGGTCTGTAGGTAACAGGAGATGCTGTGATGGCCGAGAGGTTAAGGCGTTGGACTCGAAATCCAATGGGGTCTCCCTGCTCAGGTTCGAACCCTGCTCACAGCGCTATGGCAAACCAGTTTTCATTTTTAACATATCCTAGGTGACATGATATGGATAATGTGCTTAATGCATGGACTTGTCCTTTGATTCAAGTGATCAGAATATGTTTTCCTTGACAAACAGTTCAAATAGGCTCTTCAGTAGAAAGTCTAGTCTTTACAGAAGTAAAAATGTACAGAATCAGATAGCCGACTGGTTAAGGCCTGGTTTTTAACATAGCAAGCTGCGATGGCCGAGTGGTTAAGGCGTTGGACTTGAAATCCAATGGGGTCTCCCCGCGCAGGTTCGAACCCTGCTCACAGCGCTTTGACAAACCAGTCTTTATTTGCATCATGTCATTGGATACTTGATATGGATAATGTCTGGACAT
This sequence comes from Oncorhynchus keta, assembly GCF_023373465.1. Taxonomy (NCBI): domain Eukaryota; kingdom Metazoa; phylum Chordata; class Actinopteri; order Salmoniformes; family Salmonidae; genus Oncorhynchus; species Oncorhynchus keta. Next base: position 4,794,070 of record NC_068425.1, read on the forward strand.
GTCCTTTGATTCAGGTGGTCAGAATAAAATTCCTTGACAAACATTTCAAACAGGCTCTTCAGTAGAAAGTCTAGTCTTTACAGAAGTAAAATGTACAGAATCAGATAGCTGGCTGGTTTTTAACATAGCAAGCTGCGATTGCCGAGTGGTAAATTGCGTTGGACTTGAAATCCAATGGGGTCTCCCCGCGCAGGTTCGAACCCTGCTCACAGCGCTTTGACAAACCAGTCTTTATTTGCATCATGTCATTGGAGACTTGATATGGATAATGTCTGGACTTGTCCTTTGATTCAGGTGGTCAGAATAAAATTCCTTGACAAACATTTCAAACAGGCTCTTCAGTAGAAAGTCTAGTCTTTACAGAAGTAAAATGTACAGAATCAGATAGCTGGCTGGTTTTTAACATAGCAAGCTGCGATTGCCGAGTGGTAAATTGCGTTGGACTTGAAATCCAATGGGGTCTCCCCGCGCAGGTTCGAACCCTGCTCACAGCGCTTTGACAAACCAGTCTTTATTTGCATCATGTCATTGGAGACTTGATATGGATAATGTCTGGACTTGTCCTTTGATTCAGGTGGTCAGAATAAAATTCCTTGACAAACATTTCAAACAGGCTCTTCAGTAGAAAGTATCGTCTTTACAGAAGTAAAATGTACAGAATCAGATAGCTGGCTGGTTTTTAACATAGCAAGCTGCGATTGCCGAGTGGTAAATTGCGTTGGACTTGAAATCCAATGGGGTCTCCCCGCGCAGGTTCGAACCCTGCTCACAGCGCTTTGACAAACCAGTCTTTATTTGCATCATGTCATTGGAGACTTGATATGGATAATGTCTGGACTTGTCCTTTGATTCAGGTGGTCAGAATAAAATTTCTTGACAAACAGTTCAAACAGGCTCTTCAGTAGAAAGTCTAGTCTTTACAGAAGTAAAATGTACAGAATCAGATAGCCAACTGGTTAAGGCCTGGTTTTTAACATAGCAACCTGCGATGGCCGAGAGGTTAAGGCGTTGGACTTGAAATCCAATGGGGTCTCCCCACGCAGGTTCGAACCCTGCTCACAGCGCTTTGACAAACCAGTCTTTATTTGCATCATGTCATTGGAGACTTGATATGGATAATGTCTGGACTTGTCCTTTGATTCAGGTGGTCAGAATAAAATTCCTTGACAAACAGGCTCTTCAGTAGAAAGTCTAGTCTTTACAGAAGTAAAATGTACAGAATCAGATAGCTAGCTGGTTTTTAACATAGCAAGCTGCGATTGTCGAGTGGTAAATTGCGTTGGACTTGAAATCCAATGGGGTCTCCCTGCACAGATTCGAACCCTGCTCACAGCGCTTTGACAAACCAGTCTTTATTTGCAACATGTCATTGGAGACTTGATATTGATAATGTGTGCTTAATGCATGGACTTGTTCTTTGATTCAGTTGCTCAGAGTATATCTGCATTAGCAAACAGTTCAAATAGTATCTTCAGTACAGATACTGTTGTTTGTATTAGATTTATTATGGAAATTCTGAGAGCCAGGTGGGTATGCTCTCAGACTTGAAACCCCATGGGGTCTCTCTGCTCTTTTTAAAATCTTATTCTCAGTGAATAGTCCACTTGTACTTCCTCTGCACATAGTTTTTTTACTTGCACATTAAACTTCCAACCTTCACAGCTTTGGAAAGGACCGAGGTTACTTGACGCAATAAGATCAAAATGTTGTGCCATCAAGTTTACCATTTTTCACCAATGATGTCTGTTTCCAAATCCCAATCCCTTTACTTGCATTCCAACAGCTGCAATGGCCGAGTTCTTTAGACGTTGGACCTGAATTTCAATGGGGTCTCCCCACCCATGTTCTTAACTTGCTTGAAGCATATAGCCCACTTCTGCTTTCTTCTCATCAATGTCCTTAGATTCCTACTGCTGTGATGGCTAAGCGGTTTAAGCATTGTGGGTGGGTCCTTCTGTAGCTCAGTTGGTAGAGCATGGCGCTTGTAACGCCAGGGTAGTGGGTTTGATTCCCGGGACCACCCATACGTAGAATGTATGCACACATGACAGTAAGTCGCTTTGGATAAAAGCGTCTGCTAAATGGCATATATTATATTATATTATTATATTATTATTATTATTATATTATATTATTATATTATTATATATATATATTATTGTAATTGAAGTCCAATATATTCTCACTGTACAGTTTTCAACTCTGCTTACTGGGTGATGATGAAGTAGACCTTTAATAATTGGGTCTATCTCCTTTTGAATTTAAATGGTCCTTACTTTATGTGCTCGTCCCACGATTGAACTGCTTAGAAAATTGCTTTTTTTAAACTTTGCTTGAAATAAATGTCAACTAGGCAGTTGAATTTGGATACTTTTGTCCTTGTGTGAGGTAACTCAGAAAGCTGTGATTGCAGAATGGTTAAATCGTTGGACTCAAAATCCATTGGGGTTGCCCAGTGCAGGTTTGAACCCTGCGAGCAGCGCTTTGACAATCCACTCTTTATTTGCAACATGTCATTGGAGACTTGATATGGATAATGCTTGATTCAAGTGCTCAGAATTGATCTTCCATGACAAATGTTTCAAGTAGGCTCTTCAATAGCAATAATCTGGTCACTTTAGAGGTAAAATGGACAGAACGAGATAGTGGACTGGCTAAGGGTCTGTAGGTAACAGGAGATGCTGTGATGGCTGAGAGGTTAAGGCGTTGGACTTGAAATCCAATTGGGTCTCCCGCGCAGTTTCGAACCCTGCTCACAGACTGCTCAAACCAGTCTTTATTTGCATCATGTCATTGGAGACTTGATATGGATAATGTCTGGACTTGTCCTTTGATTCAGGTGGTCAGAATAAAATTCCTTGACAAACAGTTCAAATAGGCTCTTCAGTAGAAAGTCTAATCTTTACAGAAGTAAAAATGTACAGAATCAGATAGCCGACTGGTTAAGGCCTGGTTTTTAACATAGCAAGCTGCGATGGCCGAGTGGTTAAGGCGTTGGACTTGAAATCCAATGGGGTCTCCCCGCGCAGGTTCGAACCCTGCTCACAGCGCTATGGCAAACCAGTTTTCATTTTTAACATATCCTAGGTGACATGATATGGATAATGTGCTTAATGCATGGACTTGTCCTTTGATTCAAGTGATCAGAATATGTTTTCCTTGACAAACAGTTCAAATAGGCTCTTCAGTAGAAAGTCTAGTCTTTACAGAAGTAAAATGTACAGAATCAGATAGCCGACTGGTTAAGGCCTGGTTTTTAACATAGCAAGCTGCGATGGCCGAGTGGTTAAGGCGTTGGACTTGAAATCCAATGGGGTCTCCCCGCGCAGGTTCGAACCCTGCTCACAGCGCTATGGCAAACCAGTTTTCATTTTTAACATATCCTAGGTGACATGATATGGATAATGTGCTTAATGCATGGACTTGTCCTTTGATTCAAGTGCTCACAATATGTTTTCCTTGACAAACAGTTCAAATAGGCTCTTCAGTAGAAAGTCTAGTCTTTACAGAAGTAAAGTGTACAGAATCAGATAGCCGACTGGTTAAGGCCTGGTTTTTAACATAGCTTGCTGCGATGGCCGAGTGGTTAAGGCGTTGGACTTGAAATCCAATGGGGTATCCCCGCGCAGGTTCGAACCCTGCTCACAGCGCTTTGACAAACCAGTCTTTATTTGCATCATGTCATTGGATACTTGATATGGATAATGTCTGGACATGTCCTTTGATTCATGTGGTCAGAATAAAATTCCTTGACAAACAGGCTCTTCAGTAGAAAGTCTAGTCTTTACAGAAGTAAAATGTACAGAATCAGATAGCTAGCTGGTTTTTAACATAGCAAGCTGCGATTGTCGAGTGGTAAATTGCGTTGGACTTGAAATCCAATGGGGTCTCCCTGCACAGATTCGAACCCTGCTCACAGCGCTTTGACAAACCAGTCTTTATTTGCAACATGTCATTGGAGACTTGATATTGATAATGTGTGCTTAATGCATGGACTTGTTCTTTGATTCAGTTGCTCAGAGTATATCTGCATTAGCAAACAGTTCAAATAGTATCTTCAGTACAGATACTGTTGTTTGTATTAGATTTATTATGGAAATTCTGAGAGCCAGGTGGGTATGCTCTCAGACTTGAAACCCCATGGGGTCTCTCTGCTCTTTTTAAAATCTTATTCTCAGTGAATAGTCCACTTGTACTTCCTCTGCACATAGTTTTTTTACTTGCACATTAAACTTCCAACCTTCACAGCTTTGGAAAGGACCGAGGTTACTTGACGCAATAAGATCAAAATGTTGTGCCATCAAGTTTACCATTTTTCACCAATGATGTCTGTTTCCAAATCCCAATCCCTTTACTTGCATTCCAACAGCTGCAATGGCCGAGTTCTTTAGACGTTGGACCTGAATTTCAATGGGGTCTCCCCACCCATGTTCTTAACTTGCTTGAAGCATATAGCCCACTTCTGCTTTCTTCTCATCAATGTCCTTAGATTCCTACTGCTGTGATGGCTAAGCGGTTTAAGCATTGTGGGTGGGTCCTTCTGTAGCTCAGTTGGTAGAGCATGGCGCTTGTAACGCCAGGGTAGTGGGTTTGATTCCCGGGACCACCCATACGTAGAATGTATGCACACATGACAGTAAGTCGCTTTGGATAAAAGCGTCTGCTAAATGGCATATATTATATTATATTATTATATTATTATTATTATTATATTATATTATTATATTATTATATATATATATTATTGTAATTGAAGTCAATATATTCTCACTGTACAGTTTTCAACTCTGCTTACTGGGTGATGATGAAGTAGACCTTTAATAATTGGGTCTATCTCCTTTTGAATTTAAATGGTCCTTACTTTATGTGCTCGTCCCACGATTGAACTGCTTAGAAAATTGCTTTTTTTTTTAAACTTTGCTTGAAATAAATGTCAACTAGGCAGTTGAATTTGGATACTTTTGTCCTTGTGTGAGGTAACTCAGAAAGCTGTGATTGCAGAATGGTTAAATCGTTGGACTCAAAATCCATTGGGGTTGCCCAGTGCAGGTTTGAACCCTGCGAGCAGCGCTTTGACAATCCACTCTTTATTTGCAACATGTCATTGGAGACTTGATATGGATAATGCTTGATTCAAGTGCTCAGAATTGATCTTCCATGACAAATGTTTCAAGTAGGCTCTTCAATAGCAATAATCTGGTCACTTTAGAGGTAAAATGGACAGAACGAGATAGTGGACTGGCTAAGGGTCTGTAGGTAACAGGAGATGCTGTGATGGCTGAGAGGTTAAGGCGTTGGACTTGAAATCCAATTGGGTCTCCCCGCGCAGTTTCGAACCCTGCTCACAGACTGCTTTGACAAACCAGTCTTTATTTGCATCATGTCATTGGAGACTTGATATGGATAATGTCTGGACTTGTCCTTTGATTCAGGTGGTCAGAATAAAATTCCTTGACAAACAGTTCAAATAGGCTCTTCAGTAGAAAGTCTAATCTTTACAGAAGTAAAAATGTACAGAATCAGATAGCCGACTGGTTAAGGCCTGGTTTTTAACATAGCAAGCTGCGATGGCCGAGTGGTTAAGGCGTTGGACTTGAAATCCAATGGGGTCTCCCCGCGCAGGTTCGAACCCTGCTCACAGCGCTATGGCAAACCAGTTTTCATTTTTAACATATCCTAGGTGACATGATATGGATAATGTGCTTAATGCATGGACTTGTCCTTTGATTCAAGTGATCAGAATATGTTTTCCTTGACAAACAGTTCAAATAGGCTCTTCAGTAGAAAGTCTAGTCTTTACAGAAGTAAAATGTACAGAATCAGATAGCCGACTGGTTAAGGCCTGGTTTTTAACATAGCAAGCTGCGATGGCCGAGTGGTTAAGGCGTTGGACTTGAAATCCAATGGGGTCTCCCCGCGCAGGTTCGAACCCTGCTCACAGCGCTATGGCAAACCAGTTTTCATTTTTAACATATCCTAGGTGACATGATATGGATAATGTGCTTAATGCATGGACTTGTCCTTTGATTCAAGTGATCAGAATATGTTTTCCTTGACAAACAGTTCAAACAGGCTCTTCAGTAGAAAGTCTAGTCTTTACAGAAGTAAAGTGTACAGAATCAGATAGCCGACTGGTTAAGGCCTGGTTTTTAACATAGCTTGCTGCGATGGCCGAGTGGTTAAGGCGTTGGACTTGAAATCCAATGGGGTATCCCCGCGCAGGTTCGAACCCTGCTCACAGCGCTTTGACAAACCAGTCTTTATTTGCATCATGTCATTGGATACTTGATATGGATAATGTCTGGACATGTCCTTTGATTCATGTGGTCAGAATAAAATTCCTTGACAAACATTTCAAACAGGCTCTTCAGTAGAAAGTCTAGTCTTTACAGAAGTAAAATGTACAGAATCAGATAGCTGGCTGGTTTTTAACATAGCAAGCTGCGATTGCCGAGTGGTAAATTGCGTTGGACTTGAAATCCCTGCACAGATTCGTTCCCTGCTCACAGCGCTTTGACAAACCAGTCTTTATTTGCATCATGTCATTGGATACTTGATATGGATAATGTCCTTTGATTCAGGTGGTCAGAATAAAATTCCTTGACAAACATTTCAAACAGGCTCTTCAGTAGAAAGTCTAGTCTTTACAGAAGTAAAATGTACAGAATCAGATAGCTGGCTGGTTTTTAACATAGCAAGCTGCGATTGCCGAGTGGTAAATGGCGTTGGACTTGAAATCCAATGGGGTCTCCCCGCGCAGGTTCGAACCCTGCTCACAGCGCTATGGCAAACCAGTTTTCATTTTTAACATATCCTAGGTGACATGATATGGATAATGTGCTTAATGCATGGACTTGTCCTTTGATTCAAGTGATCAGAATATGTTTTCCTTGACAAACAGTTCAAATAGGCTCTTCAGTAGAAAGTCTAGTCTTTACAGAAGTAAAGTGTACAGAATCAGATAGCCGACTGGTTAAGGCCTGGTTTTTAACATAGCTTGCTGCGATGGCCGAGTGGTTAAGGCGTTGGACTTGAAATCCAATGGGGTATCCCCGCGCAGGTTCGAACCCTGCTCACAGCGCTTTGACAAACCAGTCTTTATTTGCATCATGTCATTGGATACTTGATATGGATAATGTCTGGACATGTCCTTTGATTCAGGTGGTCAGAATAAAATTCCTTGACAAACATTTCAAACAGGCTCTTCAGTAGAAAGTCTAGTCTTTACAGAAGTAAAATGTACAGAATCAGATAGCTGGCTGGTTTTTAACATAGCAAGCTGCGATTGCCGAGTGGTAAATTGCGTTGGACTTGAAATCCCTGCACAGATTCGTTCCCTGCTCACAGCGCTTTGACAAACCAGTCTTTATTTGCAACATGTCATTGGAGACTTGATATGGATAATGTCTGGACTTGTCCTTTGATTCAGGTGGTCAGAATAAAATTCCTTGACAAACATTTCAAACAGGCTCTTCAGTAGAAAGTCTAGTCTTTACAGAAGTAAAATGTACAGAATCAGATAGCTGGCTGGTTTTTAACATAGCAAGCTGCGATTGCCGAGTGGTAAATTGCATTGGACTTGAAATCCAATGGGGTCTCCCTGCACAGATTCAAACCCTGCTCACAGCGCTTTAACAAACCAGTCTTTATTTGCAACATGTCATTGGAGACTTGATATTGATAATGTGTGCTTAATGCATGGACTTGTTCTTTGATTCAGTTGCTCAGAGTATATCTGCATTAGCAAACAGTTCAAATAGTATCTTCAGTACAGATACTGTTGTTTGTATTAGATTTATTATGGAAATTCTGAGAGCCAGGTGGGTATGTCCTCAGACTTGAAACCCCATGGGGTCTCTCTGCTCTTTTTAAAATCTTATTCTCAGTGAATAGTCCACTTGTACTTTCTCTGCACATAGTTTTTTGTCTTGCACATTAAACTTCCAACCTTCACAGCTTTGGAAAGGACCGAGGTTACTTGGCGCAATAAGATCAAAATGTTGTGCCATCAAGTTTACCATTTTTCACCAATGATGTCTGTTTCCAAATCCCAATCCCTTTACTTGCATTCCAACAGCTGCAATGGCCGAGTTCTTTAGACGTTGGACCTGAATTTCAATGGGGTCTCCCCACCCATGTTCTTAACTTGCTTGAAGCATATAGCCCACTTCTGCTTTCTTCTCATCAATTTCCTTAGATTCCTACTGCTGTGATGGCTAAGTGGTTTAAGCATTGTAATTGAAGTCCAATATATTCTCCCTGTACAGTTTTCAACTCTGCTTACTGGGTGATGATAAAGTAGACCTTTAATAATTGGGTCTATCTCCTTTGAATTTAAATGGTCCTTTCTTTATGTGCTCGTCCCACGATTGAACTGCTTAGAAAATGCTTTTTAAAAACTTTGCTTGAAATAAATTTCAACTCGGCAGTTGAATTTGGATACTTTTGTCCTTGTGTGAGGTAACTCAGAAAGCTGTCATTGCAGAATGGTTAAATCGTTGGATTCAAAATCCATTGGGGTTGCCCAGTGCAGGTTTGAAACCTGCGAGCAGCGCTTTGACAATCCACTCTTTATTTGTAACATGTCATTGGGGACTTGATATGGATAATGCTTGGACATGTCCTTTGATTCAAGTGCTCAGAATTGATCTTCCATGACAAATGTTTCAAGTAGGCTCTTCAATAGCAATAATCTGGTCACTTTAGAGGTAAAATGGACAGAACTAGATAGCGGACTGGCTAAGGGTCTGTAATAAAATTCCTTGACAAACAGTTCAAATAGGCTCTTCAGTAGAAAGTCTAATCTTTACTGAAGTAAAAATGTACAGAATCAGATAGCCGACTGGTTAAGGCCTGGTTTTTAATATAGCAAGCTGCGATGGACGAGTGGTTAAGCCGTTGGACTTGAAATCCAATGGGGTCTCCCCGCAGGTTCGAACCCTGCTCACAGTGCTATGGCAAACCAGTTTTCATTTTTAACATATCCTAGGTGACATGATATGGATAATGTGCTTAATGCATGGACTTGTCCTTTGATTCAAGTGATCACAATATGTTTTCCTTGACAAACAGTTCAAATAGGCTCTTCAGTATAAAGTCTAGTCTTTACAGAAGTAAAGTGTACAGAATCAGATAGCCGACTGGTTAAGGCCTGGTTTTTAACATAGCTTGCTGCGATGGCCGAGTGGTTAAGGCGTTGGACTTGAAATCCAATGGGGTATCCCCGTGCAGGTTCGAACCCTGCTCACAGCGCTTTGACAAACCAGTCTTTATTTGCATCATGTCATTGGATACTTGCTATGGATAATGTCTGGACATGTCCTTTGATTCATGTGGTCAGAATAAAATTCCTTGACAAACATTTCAAACAGGCTCTTCAGTAGAAAGTCTAGTCTTTACAGAAGTAAAATGTACAGAATCAGATAGCTGGCTGGTTTTTAACATAGCAAGCTGCGATTGCCGAGTGGTAAATTGCGTTGGACTTGAAATCCCTGCACAGATTCGAACCCTGCTCACAGCGCTTTGACAAACCAGTCTTTATTTGCAACATGTCATTGGAGACTTGATATGGATAATGTCTGGACTTGTCCTTTGATTCAGGTGGTCAGAATAAAATTCCTTGACAAACATTTCAAACAGGCTCTTCAGTAGAAAGTCTAGTCTTTACAGAAGTAAAATGTACAGAATCAGATAGCTGGCTGGTTTTTAACATAGCAAGCTGCGATTGCCGAGTGGTAAATTGCGTTGGACTTGAAATCCAATGGGGTCTCCCTGCACAGATTCAAACCCTGCTCACAGCGCTTTAACAAACCAGTCTTTATTTGCAACATGTCATTGGAGACTTGATATTGATAATGTGTGCTTAATGCATGGACTTGTTCTTTGATTCAGTTGCTCACAGTATATCTGCATTAGCAAACAGTTCAAATAGTATCTTCAGTACAGATACTGTTGTTTGTATTAGATTTATTATGGAAATTCTGAGAGCCAGGTGGGTATGTCCTCAGACTTGAAACCCCATGGGGTCTCTCTGCTCTTTTTAAAATCTTATTCTCAGTGAATAGTCCACTTGTACTTTCTCTGCACATAGTTTTTGTCTTGCACATTAAACTTCCAACCTTCACAGCTTTGGAAAGGACCGAGGTTACTTGGCGCAATAAGATCAAAATGTTGTGCCATCAAGTTTACCATTTTTCACCAATGATGTCTGTTTCCAAATCCCAATCCCTTTACTTGCATTCCAACAGCTGCAATGGCCGAGTTCTTTAGACGTTGGACCTGAATTTCAATGGGGTCTCCCCACCCATGTTCTTAACTTGCTTGAAGCATATAGCCCACTTCTGCTTTCTTCTCATCAATTTCCTTAGATTCCTACTGCTGTGATGGCTAAGTAGTTTAAGCATTGTAATTGAAGTCCAATATATTCTCCTGTACAGTTTTCAACTCTGCTTACTGGGTGATGATAAAGTAGACCTTTAATAATTGAGTCTATCTCCTTTGAATGTAAATGGTCCTTACTTTATGTGCTCGTCCCACGATTGAACTGCTTAGAAAATTGCTTTTTTTAAAACTTTGCTTGAAATAAATGTCAACTAGGCAGTTGAATTTGGATACTTTTGTCCTTGTGTGAGGTAACTCAGAAAGCTGTTATTGCAGAATGGTTAAATCGTTGGACTCAAAATCCATTGGGGTTGCCCAGTGCAGGTTTGAACCCTGCGAGCAGCGCTTTGACAATCCACTCTTTATTTGTAACATGTCATTGGGGACTTGATATGGATAATGCTTGGACATGTCCTTTGATTCAAGTGCTCAGAATTGATCTTCCATGACAAATGTTTCAAGTAGGCTCTTCAATAGCAATAATCTGGTCACTTTAGAGGTAAAATGGACAGATAGTGGACTGGCTAAGGGTCTGTAGGTAACAGGAGATGCTGTGATGGCTGAGAGGTTAAGGCGTTGGACTCGAAATCCAATGGGGTCTCCCCGCGCAGGTTCGAACCCTGCTCACAGCGCTATGGCAAACCAGTCTTTATTTGCATCATGTCTGGACTTGTCCTTTGATTCAGGTGGTCAGAATACAATTCCTTGACAAACAGTTCAAACAGGCTCTTCAGTAGAAAGTCTAGTCTTTACAGAAGTAAAATGTACAGAATCAGATAGCCGACTGGTTAAGGCCTGGTTTTTAACATAGCAAGCTGCGATGGCCGAGTGGTTAAGGCGTTGGACTTGAAATCCAATGGGGTCTCCCCGCGCAGGTTCGAACCCTGCTCACAGCGCTTTGACAAACCAGTCTTTATTTGCATCATGTCATTGGAGACTTGATATGGATAATGTCTGGACTTGTCCTTTGATTCAGGTGGTCAGAATAAAATTCCTTGACAAACAGGCTCTTCAGTAGAAAGTCTAGTCTTTACAGAAGTAAAATGTACAGAATCAGATAGCTAGCTGGTTTTTAACATAGCAAGCTGCGATTGTCGAGTGGTAAATTGCGTTGGACTTGAAATCCAATGGGGTCTCCCTGCACAGATTCGAACCCTGCTCACAGCGCTTTGACAAACCAGTCTTTATTTGCATCATGTCATTGGAGACTTGATATGGATAATGTCTGGACTTGTCCTTTGATTCAGGTGGTCAGAATAAAATTCCTTGACAAACAATAGGCTCTTCATTAGAAAGTCTAATCTTTACAGAAGTAAAAATGTACAGAATCAGATAGCCGACTGGTTAAGGCCTGGTTT
>NC_068425.1:4813307-4818307 GCF_023373465.1 Oncorhynchus keta
GTTTTTAACATAGCAAGCTGCAGAGTTGTAAATTGCGTTGGACTTGAAATACAATGGGGTCTCCCCGCACAGGTTCGAACCCTGCTCACAGCGCTTTGACAAACCAGTCTTTATTTGCATCATGTCATTGGAGACTTGATATGGATAATGTCTGGACTTGTCCTTTGATTCAGGTGGTCAGAATATTTTTCCTTGACAAAGTTCAAATAGGCTCTTCATTAGAAAGTCTAGTCTTTACAGATGTAAAATGTACAGAATCAGATAGCCGACTGGTTAAGGCCTGGTTTTTAACATAGCAAGCTGCGATGGCCGAGTGGTTAAGGCGTTGGACTTGAAATCCAATGGGTCTCCCCGCGCAGGTTCGAACCCTGCTCACAGTCCTTTGACAAACCAGTCTTTATTTGCATCATGTCATTGGAGACTTGATATGGATAATGTCTGGACTTGTCCTTTGATTCAGGTGGTCAGAATATTTTTTCCTTGACAAACAGTTCAAATAGGCTCTTCAGTAGAAAGTCTAGTCTTTACAGAAGTAAAATGTACAGAATCAGATAGCCGACTGGTTAAGGCCTGGTTTTTAACATAGCAAGCTGCGATGGCCGAGTGGTTAAGGCGTTGGACTTGAAATCCAATGGGGTCTCCCGCGCAGGTTCGAACCCTGCTCACAGCGCTTTGACAAACCAGTCTTTATTTGCATCATGTCATTGGAGACTTGATATGGATAATGTCTGGACTTGTCTTTTGATTCAGGTGGTCAGAATAAAATTCCTTGACAAACAGTTCAAATAGGCTCTTCAGTAGAAAGTCTAGTCTTTACAGAAGTAAAATGTACAGAATCAGATAGCCGACTGGTTAAGGCCTGGTTTTTAACATAGCAAGCTGCGATGGCCGAGTGGTTAAGGCGTTGGACTTGAAATCCAATGGGGTCTCCCCGCGCAGGTTCGAACCCTGCTCACAGCGCTATGACAAACCAGTTTTCATTTTTAACATGTCATTGGTGACTTGATATGGATAATGTGCTTAATGCATGGACTTGTCCTTTGATTCAAGTGCTCAGAATATTTTTCCTTGACAAACAGTTCAAATAGGCTCTTCAGTAGAAAGTCTAGTCTTTACAGAAGTAAAATGTACAGAATCAGATAGCCGACTGGTTAAGGCCTGGTTTTTAACATAGCAAGCTGCGATGGCCGAGTGGTTAAGGCGTTGGACTTGAAATCCAATGGGTCTCCCCGCGCAGGTTCGAACCCTGCTCACAGCGCTTTGACAAACCAGTCTTTATTTGCATCATGTCATTGGAGACTTGATATGGATAATGTCTGGACTTGTCCTTTGATTCAGGCGGTCAGAATAAAATTCCTTGACAAACAGTTCAAATAGGCTCTTCAGTAGAAAGTCTAGTCTTTACTGAAGTAAAATGTACAGAATCAGCTAGCCGACTGGTTAAGGCCTGGTGTTTAACATAGCAAGCTGCAATGGCCGAGTGGTTAAGGCGTTGGACTTGAAATCCAATGGGGTCTCCCCGCGCAGATTCGAACCCTGCTCACAGCGCTTTGACAAACCGGTATTTACTTGCATCATGTCATTGGAGACTTGATATGGATAATGTCTGGACTTGTCCTTTGATTCAGGTGGTCAGAATAAAATTCATTGACCAACAGTTCAAATAGGCTCTTCAGTAGAAAGTCTAGTCTTTACAGAAGTAAAATGTACAGAATCACATAACCGGCTGGTTTTTAACATAGCAAGCTGCAGATTTGTAAATTGCGTTGGACTTGAAATCCAATGGGGTCTCCCTGCACAGTTCGAACCCTGCTCACAGCGCTTTGACAAACCAGTCTTTTTTGCATCATGTCATTGGAGACTTGATATGGATAATGCTTGGACATGTCCTTTGATTCAAGTGCTCAGAATTGATCTTCCATGACAAATGTTTCAAGTAGGCTCTTCAATAGAATAGTCTGGTCTTTAGAGGTAAAATGGACAGAATCAGATATCGGACTGACTAAGGGTCTGTTTTTAACAGGAGATGCTGTGAGTTGGTTAAGGCGTTGGACTTGAAATCCAATGGGGTCTCCCCCGCAGGTTTGAACCCTGCTCACAGCGCTTTGACAAACCAGTTTTCATTTTTAACATGTCATTGGTGACATGATATGGATAATGTGCTTAATGCATGGACTTGTCCTTTGATTCAAGTGCTCAGAATATGTTTTCCTTGACAAACAGTTCAAATAGGCTCTTCAGTGGAAAGTCTAGTCTTTACAGAAGTAAAATGTACAGAATCAGATAGCCGACTGGTTAAGGCCTGGCTTTTAACATAGCAAGCTGCGATGGCCGAGTGGTTAAGGCGTTGACTTGAAATCCAATGGGGTCTCCCCGCGCAGGTTCGAACCCTGCTCACAGCGCTTTGACAAACCAGTCTTTATTTGCATCATGTCATTGGAGACTTGATATGGATAATGTCTGGACTTGTCCTTTGATTCAGGTGGTCAGAATAAAATTCCTTGACAAACAGTTCAAATAGGCTCTTCAGTAGAAAGTCTAGTCTTTACAGAAGTAAAATGTACAGAATCAGATAGCTGGCTGGTTTTTAACATAGCAAGCTGCAATTGCCGAGTGGTAAATTGCGTTGGACTTGAAATCCAATGGGGTCTCCCCGCGCAGGTTCGAACCCTGCTCACAGCGCTTTGACAAACCAGTCTTTATTTGCATCATGTCATTGGAGACTTGATATGGATAATGTCTGGACTTGTCCTTTGATTCATGTGGTCAGAATAAAATTCCTTGACAAAGAGTTCAAATAGGCTCTTCATTAGAAAGTCTAATCTTTACAGAAGTAAAAATGTACAGAATCAGATAGCCGACTGGTTAAGGCCTGGTTTTTAACATAGCAAGCTGCGATGGCCGAGTGGTTAAGGCGTTGGACTTGAAATCCAATGCGGTCTCCCCGCGCAGGTTCGAACCCTGCTCACAGCGCTTTGACAAACCAGTCTTTATTTGCATCATGTCATTGGAGACTTGATATGGATAATGTCTGGACTTGTCCTTTGATTCAGGTGGTCAGAATATTTTTCCTTGACAAACAGTTCAAATAGGCTCTTCAGTAGAAAGTCTTTACAGAAGTAAAATGTACAGAATCAGATAGCCGACTGGTTAAGGCCTGGTTTTTAACATAGCAAGCTGCGATGGCCGAGTGGTTAAGGCGTTGGACTTGAAATCCAATGGGGTCTCCCCGCGCAGGTTCGAACCCTGCTCACAGCGCTTTGACAAACCAGTCTTTATTTGCATCATGTCATTGGAGACTTGATATGGATAATGTCTGGACTTGTCCTTTGATTCAGGTGGTCAGAATAAAATTCCTTGACAAACAGTTCAAATAGGCTCTTCAGTAGAAAGTCTAATCTTTACAGAAGTAAAAATGTACAGAATCAGATAGCCGACTGGTTAAGGCCTGGTTTTTAACATAGCAAGCTGCGATGGCCGAGTGGTTAAGGCGTTGGACTTGAAATCCAATGGGGTCTCCCCGCGCAGGTTCGAACCCTGCTCACAGCGCTTTGACAAACCAGTCTTTCATTTTTAACATGTCATTGGTGACTTGATATGGATAATGTGCTTAATGCATGGACTTGTCCTTTGATTCAAGTGATCAGAATATGTTTTCCTTGACAAACAGTTCAAATAGGCTCTTCAGTAGAAAGTCTAGTCTTTACAGAAGTAAAATGTACAGAATCAGATAGCCGACTGGTTAAGGCCTGGCTTTTAACATAGCAAGCTGCGATGAGTTGAGTGGTTAAGGCGTTGGACTTGAAATCCAATGGGTCTCCCCGCGCAGGTTCGAACCCTGCTCACAGCGCTTTGACAAACCAGTCTTTATTTGCAACATGTCATTGGAGACTTGATATGGATAATGTCTGGACTTGTCCTTTGATTCAAGTGCTCAGAATATTTTTTCCTTGACAAACAGTTCAAATAGGCTCTTCAGTAGAAAGTCTAGTCTTTACTGAAGTAAAATGTACAGAATCAGCTAGCCGACTGGTTAAGGCCTGGTGTTTAACATAGCAAGCTGCAATGGCCGAGTGGTTAAGGCGTTGGACTTGAAATCCAATGGGGTCTCCCCGCGCAGATTCGAACCCTGCTCACAGCGCTTTGACAAACCGGTATTTACTTGCATCATGTCATTGGAGACTTGATATGGATAATGTCTGGACTTGTCCTTTGATTCAGGTGGTCAGAATAAAATTCATTGACCAACAGTTCAAATAGGCTCTTCAGTAGAAAGTCTAGTCTTTACAGAAGTAAAATGTACAGAATCACATAACCGGCTGGTTTTTAACATAGCAAGCTGCAGATTTGTAAATTGCGTTGGACTTGAAATCCAATGGGGTCTCCCCTGCACAGATTCGAACCCTGCTCACAGCGCTTTGACAAACCAGTCTTTTTTGCATCATGTCATTGGAGACTTGATATGGATAATGCTTGGACATGTCCTTTGATTCAAGTGCTCAGAATTGATCTTCCTTGACAAATGTTTCAAGTAGGCTCTTCAATAGCAATAATCTGGTCACTTTAGAGGTAAAATGGACAGAACGAGATAGCGGACTGACTAAGGGTCTGTAGGTAACAGGAGATGCTGTGATGGCCGAGAGGTTAAGGCGTTGGACTTGAAATCCAATGGGGTCTCCCCGCGCAGGTTTGAACCCTGCTCACAGCGCTATGGCAAACCAGTTTTCATTTTTAACATATCCTAGGTGACATGATATGGATAATGTGCTTAATGCATGGACTTGTCCTTTGATTCAAGTGATCAGAATATGTTTTCCTTGACAAACAGTTCAAATAGGCTCTTCAGTGGAAAGTCTAGTCTTTACAGAAGTAAAATGTACAGAATCAGATAGCCGACTGGTTAAGGCCTGGTTTTTAACATAGCAAGCTGCGATGGCCGAGTGGTTAAGGCGTTGGACTTGAAATCCAATGGGGTCTCCCGCGCAGGTTCGAACCCTGCT